>NW_027142363.1:6399416-6455560 GCF_026170545.1 Melanerpes formicivorus | reverse complement strand
GGGGAGAGGGAGTGGAACAGATTAACTGTTTCCCAGGGGGAAAACACCCTGCAGGGAGGGCAATGTTTTTACAAGCCCTGCTTCCAGGATGGGCATTAACCCATCACATGTACATATCCTACATGGAAAAAAATCAGATAGGAAAATTCAGAGCTTGAATAACTTATATTTGATAAAGTTAGAAAGAACCAAACAAGAACCAAACCCAGGAATTTAGAGGGTAATAATCCAAACTAAAGTTACAGTGACTGCTTCTACTCACAATAGCATTCTTCTCCAGTATTTTTTTGTAGTAATCCTGGGTTTTGTTTGCAAATTTAAGGCACTGAAATACTACCCAGGCAAAACTTTTAGAATGAATGTAGCTACACTTTTGGGTGGAAATACACAAGGTGTTCTTCAGTCTTCCCTCTGAAAATAGCTGTACTGGTGTAAAATTTTTTCCTATGCTAATAGTGGATTCAGATTAGAAACATATGTTGTTTAAATTGTACTATACTTAACCAGATATCCTACTGAATATACTGTAACTAGGAAGATTGCACCATTTAAATTATGTTAACAGACCTAAAGGTTTGCATATTTCTAGCACAGAAGCAGGATCAGCTTCATATACACTTTCCATGGTGTAAGCTGAGTAATGCTGGTCTCATTGCTGCAAATGCAAGGCCCTGTCTTGTATTAAAAGCCATGCCAAGTTGTATCACTTCAAATTTACCAAGGACTAAGGGCATTCATGTGGATTGTTATCATGGCTCACTTGGTCTAGAGTAAGTTGTTAAGCCAGGATAATTCAGTTATGAATTTGAGCTTAAAGGGAAATGCTTCAGAGCACAATAACGGTGGCACTGTAGCTGTGGTAGTACAAGGATATGTTTTGCATTAACACAAGACCTTACAAAATAGCTCCCTTGTCTAGACTAGGCCTGAAAGACCATACTAAAAGGTGAGTACTAAATAGTGGTCAACTAAATGAGCACTCTAATGTGAAACAGTGATAGATTAGGATACAGCTGGGATGCAGCAGTGTTCCTGATGCCCATGTGAATCTCCTGCTTTAATCCAGAGAAAGATGATTTTCAGTTGAGGAAAGGGCCCTCATTTGGGAATGTACTTCAGCACAAACTTGAATTTCACTAAAAGCATTAGGATTCAAGTTGGATCTTAAAACTAAACGTATGCCTACATGCTTTCTGCATGGGGACATTGATTTAGAGACTTGAAACCATGCATATGACCTCTTTTGAAAAAGAAAATTTCATAAACTAAAGAAATATTTTGGTCATGTTTCAAGCTTAAAGTGACAGCATGAAGGTCTATTAAATGACAATGAAATTATATGAATTAAACCCAAGGTGGGAGATTTTATTATTTTTTTAGTGATAATAGGTTTTTTTTACTCTTTGTGGTGTTTGTTGTGCTTTAACAGAAATCTGGATAAATCTGCTAATTTTAGATTGGAGGAGCTGATTGGAGTGGGGTTCTGCCAGTGGTCTGAAAAGCTTACTTTCCATATTGACCCTCACAATCAAACTACCCTGGATGTTAGGAAGAAATTCTTCATAGAGAGAGTGATTGCCCATTGGAATGGGCTGCCCAGGGAGTCACCATCATTGGAGGTGTTTAGGAGGAGACTTGATAGGGTGCTTGGTTGCATGGTTTCGTTGACTAGGTGGTGTTGGATGATGGGTTGGACGCGATGATCTTGAAGGTCTCTTCCAACCTGGTCTGGTCTGGTCTGGTCTATTCTATTCTATTCTACCCTATTCTATTCTACCCTGACTAGTCTACATTGTGTAAGTAAATAGATACAGGAAATGCAGCACCAGCTCCAAAAGTCTGCTTAGTCTTCTTGTTAGATCTATGATATACTAGGATATGTTCACACATAGAGTGAATACTTATAGTCAATTACCCTCAATTTATTACATTAGGTATGCAGAGGAATGGGATAATAGCAGAGTCATATGGCAGTGGAGGTTCAGGAAATGCAGCACCAGCTCCAAAAGTCTGCTTAGTCTTCTTGTTAGATCTATGACATACTAGGCTATGTTCACACATAGGGTGAATACTTATAGTCAATTACACTCAATTTATTACATTAGGTATGCAGAGGAATGGGATAATAGCAGAGTCATATGGCAGTGGAGGTTTACCATCTGTTATATGCCTTTAGCAATGGACCAGTTCCTACTGTGGACACCAAAAAGGAGTAGTGAAAAAAAGAAATGGCACATATGCTTTTAAATTCCCAGCTGGAAATTTAATTCAGGATTTTCAATTTACAGTTGCACCATTTTGTAACCAAACTAGATTATTTTCCAGAATTGTACACCTGAAAAAAAAAAATGCTGTCTCTTATCAATTGCCTTTAGTAATTTTCTGTAAGAACCCTATGCAGAATGTGCCACAACCTGTTTAGCCCATAGTTTAAAGGTATAAATCCAGATAATGCAACTGACAGCAGCAGAACTGTGTGGAGCTCGTTTTGGCTTTGCAACTATTCATGTGTATACACTGAGATTTTTGAATTAAAAAAAAAAACAACAGTATCTGTGCATAAATACTAGACCCTGGAAACAGAGCTGAGAAGACACATGTGACATAAGACTGTAAAGCAGAAGTTAGGCATCTGAATCTGAAAGTGGGGTACTAAATGAATCTGAAAGTGGGGTACTAAAACCCTTTATTCAGAAATCTCATTCAACTTTTGGTTGACTGGGGAGACTGCTGTTGCCCTGAGTTATTTGTGGTTCCTCAAAACCCCAAATCTACTTCTCTACAACCATAGCACTTTGCTTTTCAAAAAAGGTACGAGGTAGCCTGATGTCAAACCCACCACAGTGCCTCCTCTGCGTTTAGAAACCAGTGGAGAAGTATCTCCGCATACTTCCCTGACGGCTGCCTGCTCTTACGCTCCAATGCCACATTATGCAACCAGTAGTCTAGAACGTTCCACAAAATTCACAGTAAGAGCAACTAATTTCTTGCAGAACTTGTTTTGCGTGTCTTTAAGACAAATCTTGGCCCGAGGGTTATCATCTATTTTGGGTATGGTTTCTCTTTTGCTGAGCTGTTGCAAAGCAATGGGCGTTACCGAAAACAGAAGGGAAGGTCAAAGGGCTGCTCTGAGGTAGGTGTTGGGGTATACTTCTGGAAGGCTGGAAACAGGCTGAGATCCCCGCCTTCATCAACAGCAGGACCAAAACACGTGTTGCTTTCCCCCCAACGCTGTTTACTGAGTGCCAGGCTGCAAAGCTGCACCCCTGTGGCTTGAAGGGCTCCTCCTGCCTGGAGGCTCAGGTTTGGCACGAGGGAGGAGGACTGAGTCATCAGCACGGAAAGCAAACCACTTAGGGAGGACGTGCCTAGGTAATCCACTTAAGAAGGGGAAGGGATACCGACCACCATAGACCACGTTCTGTAATTTGCTTTCCAAGAGGAAAGAAAAGCAAAAAAAATGTTGACAGAGTTGTCCTGAGGACAATATTAGAATAAACTTCATTTTCCATGTGAGAAAAGATTTGTTGAAAAGCCTTGCTATTTCTTTACCCAGACAACTGAGTACTCTCTTCCTCTCTCCCACCTCTGGACCCAGAGTTGTTGCAGACAATTTCCATTTGCAGGTTTGTCTGCTTCCTGCTTTGGTGGTGGGATGACCCTAACCTTGGAATTATTCATTTGTTATTTGGGAGACTGCCAGTGTGTTACTCTGGCATGCAAGCTGCAGCAGTGAAACCAGAATAGAACTCCATGAAACAGTGAGTTAATGAAATCATATCCATTTAATCTATGTTTATTAGCAGCGAGGGGGCACTTCTCTAGCCCACGGGCTTTTTCTTTGTTAAATTGCAAAGGGCTGTTGTACCAATGGCAATAGAATTTTAGGAAAAGCTTGTAATTTTTTTTTTTTCTTAGTAAAAAATGTTTTGCATAAATCACTGGCAGCCCACACTTGGCACTTGAAAGTCACTACCAGCCATTTCTGTCACACACTGGCATTTGTAAGATATCACAACTAATTCCTCTCCTAGTCTCAGCAATTCATTTTATAGAGGTACATTAGCAAAAGTGGGTCCTGAGAAATGATTTAAATAGCTTTACAGATCAGGTTAGAGAGGGTTTCTCTATGCTTTTGTGTAGTCTTTGCTGAGTTAATTTAGACAATTGGTGAGGGCAGGCACTCCACAAAACATTACATGAGTTACTGTGTCAGCACTTGCTAGGATTTCTGGGGATGTATCCCATGGCTCTTTCACTCCATTAAGACAAATTACCCTGTGATCTCCATGAGCTGTGGGAAAGTGTTTCCTTCTGAAAGACTGTAGAAGACTGTCTGCACTGAAGCTGTTTAGTGCTCTTCCAAATGCTGAAAGGGGTATCTTAGAATGCTTATTGAGGTTTTCTTGCCTAGGCCCCAGGGCAGTTGAACAACTGTGGTTGAGAACATCATTCAGGTGAAAGGGAATACTGCTTGTGAAAACAGTGTTTAGGGAGAACAGCTAAGTAAGTCTCACTTTATTTTGGTGTAACTCACCTAAGTAATTCTTACATTAGTATTTCTATGAGGACACATCCTAGGAGGCCCTGGTATTGGGAAGCACAAGCCCAGATTAACCTGAGGAACAAACTGGCAAAGCTGGCAGAGCAGAGGCTGTGGAGCGTGGGATGGGATTGGAGGAAGCAGGAAATGAACAACAAATGGAGGGAAATAGAGTTGTTGCTTTTGCCAATCAGAAACAAAATGCATGCCAAAATTGGGTGAGGTGATAACTGCATCACCCAATAAAGTATGTATTTGGGTTAATCTCCCCATGAAAATCATGGAATTGCCTACCATTTCCCAGAATCTTCTTGTTCCTGTACTTGTGATCAGAAGCCACAAATATGAGCACAAATAAAATCTAGGCAATGCAATTGTTTAAAGTCTTGTCAGTTAGGAAGCCAAAGCATGTTTTTCTTTGTACCCATGAATGTCTTTGATGTCAGCTGAATGTATACATAAGCCCAGTTTTGACCTGAGTGTTAACAGACATTGCTTTCCAAGGGGGAAAGTAAGGTTAAGATCAACCTAGTCTTGCTTAGTAAGCTCTAACCAAAAGCCCACCCACAAACTGAAGAACTTTCTGCCTGTTTGGCTTTTTGCCTTGCATGATACAGCCTGGTTTTACTTTTTCTTTTCTTAGTTTCATAGTTTATAGTTTCATAGTTTCATTCAGGGTTGGAAGGGACCACAAGGATCATCTAGTTCCAACCCCCCTGCCACGGGCAGGGACACCCCACACTAGATCAGGCTGGACAGAGCCTCATCCAGCCTGCTCTTAAACACCCCCAGAGATGGGGCCTCGACCACCTCCCTGGACAACACATTCCAGGGTTTCACCACTCTCATGGTGAAGAACCTCCTCCTCACATCTAGCCTGAATCTCCCCACCTCCAGCTTCATTCCATTCCCCCTAGTCCTATCACTACCTGAGATCTTGAGAAGTCCTTCCCCAGCCTTCCTGTAGGCCCCCTTCAGATACTGGAAGGCCACAATTAGGTCACCTCGGAGCCTTCTCTTCTGCAGACTGAACAGCCCCAGCTCCTTCAGTCTGTCCTCATAGGAGAGGTGCTCCAGCCCTAATAGAACAATTCCTAATAGAACAATTAATAGCTACTTCTTACCTATGATTTTGCAGTGAGGGTACTCACAGCACTTTGCAAGGAGGCCAGGACAATTAATCAATTTAATCTCAAACTGTTATTAATCATTCTTTTGATTAGATATGGAGGGATGAAGGAATTCTCATATTACCAGTATCAAGGCAGTCAAAGACACCTCTCAACCTTTTCCTGCAAGGGAGGTGATTCATCCACTCATTCCCACCTAGGGTCCTCCTAATCTGTTTTCCATTCCTGTGCCTGGTGCCTTACTATATCTGTGCCAGGATGAATGTCAGATTGCCTGGGAGCTTTCAGCTAAATACCCACCCTCACTTTTTTTTGCAACAAAACCATTTTCTTTTTCATTGCTAATGTTTGCCCCCTGTATGCAAATGGGATACAGAGAACACTCCTTGTGAATCTATTTCTAGAGTAGTAAAATAAGTCTAAGAATTCTGTAATAGAAAGGAGGCATCAAATCTTGGACACCTAGAGGGATTTTGCCATATTTCTGTTCCACAAGCAGTCACAGGAATGGAAAGAGAGAGGAGGAAGAATCTTTTTGTTATAGCTGTGCCAGGGTCTTGTGTCTGTGACAGCCAAGATTTTAAAGCATGTGGATAAGAAATAATATTCTCCTTAATCTCTGCCTCTGCCTTTACAGAACAGGACAAGAAAAGTAGTGAGAAGATGAGCAGCTATGACCGAGGTTCTCATTTGCTGCAGCTGTGCTTGAATGTCATTTAAGTTACATGTACCACATTTGTGTTCTACAACTTTCTCAACATGTGGTCAGACCCAGAAACCCTTTGTTTATGACAAGGATGAACATCAAGGCTGAACAGCTCATGCTCACATCCTTGAAAGTATGGGTGAAATTTCTTTCACCTAAACTCGGGAGTTCTGCATGTCTTTATGATTAACACCAGAACTTCTACTGCTCACAATGAGATGAAGCATCCCTTGGAAGAGTCCACTGCCCTCCTCAGACACCAAAAATATTTAGGTGACTCATTCTACACAGAGGTCTGTATTTTGCCATCTGAAAAGTGCCTCCTCCAGGGATCTCAGAGCATTCCAAAAGGCTGCAAATTCTGTTTTGCAGGCCAAGAGTCCTCCAGCTCAGTAGCTGCACATACACTGCAGTCTGGTGACTGTGATACAGTACTGCTCTTCAATTGTGAAGATCAATTATGTCCCAGTTTCAGGCGTTCTTCACGCTGGGAAATAGCGTCTGGAGAAAACACAGTGTTGAAAACAGAGGCAGAATCTCAGCCAGGAGACTCCTGTGCTGGTGCAGCTCGTTAGGACACTAGTTTGTGAAGAGGTAGGTCGGAGTGGCATTTTAACCAGAGCAACTAATAGCTCTCAGTACGCAGTACCTTTGCAGCAGGGGAGAGCCTGTCTCTGTAAGACACTGACCTCCGATGGTCGCTTTCCAAATTACAGGATAGATTTCTGCCTACCGTTACACCGACCGTCTCAACAGCGCTGGGATTCTTGATTCTCTCCCGAGGTCTGACTTGAAATCCTAGGAGATCCTAGTAGACAACAGAACAGTCACTCTGACATGCCCTCAGACAATCCCAGGCTTCTCAGTAACTTTGGCTTGCTTTCACAAAAGCCCTCTTGGGTGAAAGAAATAAAATCACAAACTATAACAAGCCCAGAGCCCAAACCTGCATCTTAGGCTTTAATCATTAAATTAATAGTGAAACAACCAACCAACCAACAAAAAAACCTATGGCCACATCTTAGGTCTTATTCATTAGGCAAAAAATCATACAAACTACAATTTGAGATACCATCCCTGGAAGTGTGAAAAACCCCATGTAGATGTGGCATTTCAGGACATGGTTTAGTGGGCATGCCAGTATTGGGTTGACAGCTGGACTTGAAGATTTTAGAGTTCTTTTCCAGCCTTAATGATTGTATGGTAATTTGGGTTGAGGAGTGCAATGCCTTTTCTCTGAGGATTTCAGAACACTTAATGAACGTATAAAACCACTGTACAAAGTCCTCTTCTCCCTTTCCCACAAACTTGCTCATGTGTGCCTCTCTATCAGCACCAGTGTTCAAGACAGTCAAAAAAGTAACGCTGGGTATTTGTGCTTTTACTGCTATCACATCATTATAAGCCTGAAAGGACAGGCTTCTGCCAAGCCTATGACTAGCATGAAATGGGAAGCCCTCAGGTGCCAACTTCCTCTTCTATTACTCACATATGAACTCATGAACTATGTAGGATTTACTGCCACATTATCAACAGAACAACCCAAGTGATACTGCTTGAGCAGTACAGTGATGACCAGTGGGTGAAGATAGCTATCAACATGCTAGACTGCCCAGTGCTTGAGAACCGCTGTCAGGTACAGTTTGTGATCTGCTATTCTTGCCACTAAATATCTTACTTTGCCTTTCCATTTAGTAGAATAGAATAGAATTAATCAGGTTGGAAAAGACCTTTGGATCATCGAGTCCAACCTATCACCCAACACTATCTAATCAACTAAACCATGGCACCAAGCACCCCATTGAATCTCTTCCTAAACACCTCCAGTGATGGTGACTCCACCACCTCCCTGGGCAGCTCATTCCAACAGCTAATCACTCATTCTGTGAAGAGCAGGCTGGTTTGTCTACATGACACAGGGCAGTGTCATGTCACTGTAATAGTTCATGTCTCAGAAGCAGCATGGACTAGTTAGCCCTGTTTCTCTATCAGATAGCATTTTGGTATTTATGCTTCAGCACTTGCAAAAACCCAAGTCAATAAGTGCTTCTTCAGGAGTTCCTATGATAAACCATGTTCTCCTTTTGTGCTCCATGCCCAAGGCACTCTGTGTTTAGTGGTCAGAGCACACAGGCACCAAGCCACCTCATGAGGTGGAAACCAAAAAGAGTTCCTACCAGAAGGTATTATAGGACACTGAAACCCTTGTACTCTGTCCTTGCCCTCTGATGTTCCTTGAACAGAACAGCACTTTTTTTGAAGGGACTGCCACAGCAAAGCTGGCAGTATAAACAAAAACAGCATGAAAAAGGAAGTAGATCACTTGCATAATATTCACAGCATCCATGAATCTATTATGAATTTATCCAAGTGAGCACTGTCTATGCGTAGCATCCAAGGACACTCCCACTCATCTGATGATGTACTTGACTGATTTCCTTTACATGAGTTAATAGTCTGTTCTTTGGTGCTTGATGAGGTATCTCCATAGTATTAGAATAGAATAGACCAGACCAGACCAGACCAGGTTGGAAGAGACCTTCAAGATTATCGCATCCAACCCATTATCCAACACCATCTAATCGACTAAACCATGGCACCAAGCACCCCATCAAGTCTCCTCCCAAACACCTCCAATGATGGTGACTCCACCACCTCCCTGGGCAGCACATTCCAATGGGCAATCACTCTCTCTATGAAAAACTTCTTCCTAACATCCACTCTAAACCTCCCCTGGCGCAGCTTGAGACTGTGTCCTCTTGCTCTGGTGCTGGTTGCCTGGGAGAAGGGACCAGCCCCTGCCTGTCTACTACCTCCCTTCAGGTAGTTGTAGACAGAAATAAGGTCTTCCCTGAGCCTCCTCTTCTGCAGGCTAAGCAACCCCAGCTCCCTCAGCCTCTCCTCACAGTGCATGTGCTTCAGACCCCTCACCAACTTTGTTGCCCTTCTCTGGACATGTTCCAGCAAGGGAACATCTTTCCTAAACTGAGGGGCCTAGAACTGGACACAGTACTCAAGGTATGGCCTAACCAGTGCAGTGTACAGGGTCAAACAACCAGTGCTGTAGTATTAAGTTCTCTTTTTCTTCCCCCCCACCCCCCAAACCATCTCTGTACTCCATTTTCTTCTGTACTCTCCTAAGATGTCTTCCTGTGTTGTTTAAAGCCTCCTGCTACACTCCTCTCAGCTCTCCTGCCTTCTGTAGCTCTCCTGTAATATTCCTGTTCTGTTTGTTTTACATGATGGCTGGGCAAGATACATTATATAGCGTGGCTGATTCAAAGTCTAGGCATGCTACTCAGTCAAGTGTCTAACAGGTATACCAGGAAGAGTAACAGCTGAACTTCACTGAGCAATAAAGCACTACCTGCTCACCAGTTTTCAAGAAACCAGTGGGGTACAAGATCTTTAAGATGCAACTCCATCTGTGACAGTTCTGTGTACTGCTTAAAGGATTTACAAAGATGGTGATGACAGTGTGACTGCACAAGACTTATCGTTGTGTGAATCCTGACTAAACCCCAAAAGCCATTCTGCAGCAGCAGACAGCAGTGACAACTGTGGCATCAAATCGAAGGTAGTACAAGATAGGCTCTGTAGTTGTCATTACTGCTGGCAGCTGCTGCTCCCTAAGTATGGATATTCCACTACAGAAAAGTCTTAAATTACAAGGCTACTGGGAAGTTATACCTTGCAAATCCTACTAATCACAGAGGGAAAATGATTATAGCAGAAAATCACTGGAACTTAGTTTGCTAGGAATTAATCCAAAATGCCCAAAGCACCTCAGAGAACTTAGTGTGTCCCTTAACAGCACAGAGTGAATAGAGACATGGCTGACCCTTCCCTAGCCCAGAGAATGGGATCTGTCTTCTCCTTGGGACCTGGACAAAAGGATATTCTCTCTACCAAAAGGGCAGAGATGATTCCACTCCCTGGAAATATCTGGAATCCACATGACTCAGGGGCCTGAATTTTCAAAGGATAAATAGTGCTGACTTAAAACTGGGCTCAGAGAGACCAAGGTTATGTTGGAAAAAGAAATTTCAGATCAGAGCTCTTGCAACAATTATCCTTGTGTCTAGCCCTGACTTGCCTAAAACCAGCAAGCCATGAAAAACAATTTGGTGCTTTGAGAGCTTCTATTTTGTTAATGTTTTAATAGATTCTTTAATTTTCTTTAATCTTTGTTTCTCTAATCTTTGATTTTCTAAATATTTCAAGGTGTTGTCACTTAGGAGCATGAGATTGCTGCAACTGAATATAATGTCTACACATAGAAACACATAATTAGCACTAAACTGGAATCACTTTAGAGCCATAGAGAGAGCTAAGCATTTTTAATATATGATGCATCTAAGTGAAGGCAGTCCCAGCTTTTTCCAATGACCATGTCTCTGAGCTCTATCACCTTTCCAAGGACAGACCTTGCAGTCTTTGACAACTGGCAGGATATGAAATATTTTCCTCTTACTTTCTTTGTTTCTGACCAGCCTCTCTCCTGCCCTGCTTAGTTCAGATTATATCTAGTCAGATACTGGCTCCTGATCAGGGGCAACCAGAAGAGGTGAAGTGCTCTTGCTTCTGACACAGTTCTTCTGTGTTTAAGCTTTTGACTTCTCCCCAAGATGCAAAGTAGGAAAACCAAACAAATAACATTTATGAAAGCAACAGGCCCAACACTGCCTGGTTTTGTATGGATTAACATTGCAAGGTGTAAGTTGTCTGCTGCAGAGATGGTAGCTGCAGGCTTTTTCTGAGCTGTACAACCTCCTCCTGTATTAGACTACCTGTTTCCACAAACCATGTCTAAAATGATTAATTTTGACACCTCTGGCCTATTACCTGAATTGGTCAGAATTGGACAGTGGGTGGAAGAAGCAGACATTTATACATACACACACACACAAGCACACAGCTGTATCACTCTATCCTGATTTGCTTAGTCAAGCCAAAAGCTGTAAGGATAGAGTTAGGCCAAAGGCATATCCTAAATCATTTGGCTGTGATTATCAAGGTCAACTGCATGCACATAATTTCTTGTGATCATGCTTACATGAGGGGTTTATACTTGTCTGGCTCAACAATCTCGTTTGAACACTGCAGTTCTCAAGCTGAAATTATCCACTGAAGTTAGAGTCACATTTAATTTAAACTGAGGCAGCTTTATGGAGATATGAAGTCTGAGAAACTGCTGGAGGATATGATAGCTGCTGTTCCCAAAGCAAGCAGGCAACCTGCTTCTTCTCACAGGCAGTGCAGTTACAACCTCATAGCCATTCTCTGCCTTTATC
Organism: Melanerpes formicivorus; assembly: GCF_026170545.1. Taxonomy (NCBI): domain Eukaryota; kingdom Metazoa; phylum Chordata; class Aves; order Piciformes; family Picidae; genus Melanerpes; species Melanerpes formicivorus. The sequence continues at coordinate 6,443,887 of NW_027142363.1, read as the reverse complement.
ATGTATGCACTTAATCCCAGTAATAGCCTGGGTGTTTAGGTACAGCTCTCTGGGAAAAGCAGAAGCAAGCCTGTAGGGAGAGGTATTATTATAGCAGTCAGTAGGTGACAGAAAAGTGGAAACTTTGAGCATGCAAATGCCCCTGCGGCTTTGAAATAAAAATGCAGAAAGCCTCAGAGTTAACTACAAGTTAAACCAACTGTTTCCAGTGTAATTTCTGTGGAGAAGGACTGGAGAGTGCTACAAACAGGTTATGGTGAACCATAAGCCAGCAATGTGGCCTCGTGGACAAAAAGGCCAGCAATATTCTGGGGTGTGCTTAGAAGAGTGTGACTAGGAGGTCGGGGAAGCTCTTCTTTCCCTCTACTCTGTCATGCTCCACATACGGAGTATTGTGTCCAGTTCTGGGCTCCCCAGTAAGGACAGGAAATTAATGGAGAGGGTCCAATGAAGTGCCACAAAGATGATTAGGGAACTGGAGCGTCTCTCTTACAAGGAGAGGGTGAGACCTGAAGCTCTCTAGCCTGGAAAAGAGAAGACTGAAGGGGGATTTTATCAATATGTGTAAATATCCAAGGATGCAGGTCACGAGGATGGAGCTGGGCTCTTTCTAGTGGTGGCCAGTGATAGGATGAGGGGCAACAGGTACAAACTAGAACATAGGAGGTTTCACTTGCACTTAAGGAGAAAAACTGGGAGTGCTGGAGCACTGGAACAGGCTAGCCAGAGAGGTCGTGCAGTGCCCATTCCTGGGGGCTTTCAAAATCCGCCTGGGTGCGTGTGTGTGCAATCCAATCTATGCGTATCTGCACCAGTGGGGGGATTGGACTAGACGATCTCCAGAGGTCCCTTCCAACCCCTATAATTCTGTGATTCCGTGCATTAGTCGTGCCCTGCAGCAGCCAGCAGGAAACGCAATACTTGTGGAACGCCTGCGTGTGAGCAGAGTTAGAAGGACGAGAAGGTGTTCTCCTGACGTAAGCAGCAGCAGCAACACGTAACAGGGCCGCCGGCCGCCACCACAACCGCTCCGATTTACCCACTCAACTCCCCCATCAGCGCTCCCGCACCGCTCCAGCGGCAGGGCGATACGCTTGGAGCGGGCCAGAGTGGAACATCCCGATGGCGCCCCCCTGCGGCAGCGCTGTGCGCAGCGCTCACAGAGGGTGGCAGCCTGGCGCCGGCAGGTTCAGCGGCGGCTGATGAGCTGGGGGAGGCGCCGCGGCTGCGGGGGGCGTGCTCTGAAGTGGAGCGGCTGGTAACAAGCGCAGGCGCCTTCGGGCTCTTTGTGCAGCTCGGTCTTTGTTACAACCCTCCGAAAACTGCCGCCTGCTTAATGAGATTAGGGACCGGGGAGTGCGGGTGGTGCAGGTTAAACGATTTTGCTCCAACAGGATCAAGAGTATGAGCGGTTGGGACAGCTAGTGCATCACCTCACCACCTTCTCCTAGTTTTTTTGCGCATCGAATAGAAGCAAATCATGCACAAAATCGTGCTCACGGGCGCCTTTTAAAGAATATTTGTTTGCTTACAACTGACAAATATGCCAGAAAAAAACAGTGGGCCCAGAGGAGGGCCACAAAGAGAATCGGAGGACTGGAGCTCCTCTCCTATGAAGGCAGGCTGGGAGAGTTGGGGTGGTTCAACCTGGAGAAGAGCTTTTCTGCAAAACAAGATAATTGTGCACTGCATCACTCCCAGTAAACTTCTTATCTCAACCCGAGGTTTTTTTATTACTTCCCCTCACATCTGTATGGGGCGAGGGGAGCTTGTGAGAGCAGGCTGTGTTAACTCGGGACATTGATTTTCATGTGATTTCAGTTGACAGAAAAACAACCAGTTAATAACATATCTCTCCAGAAATGGAGAAACAGTTTCTCCAGACCATCCTAAAAGGCACAGAGCTGTGTTGCTGAGCACTGTCAGTTGTACTCTCAGACCTCTAGCTCCATAATTATTCTTCCCTCTGTATTTATATGTGTAAACCATACATATACATGATGTGATTCTACATATCTGAACATATTTGTATATACATATGTACTTTGGTAATCTAGAAAGTTTGCATTAAATTTCATAGAATCATAGAATCACCAAGGTTGGAAGAGACCTCAAAGATCATCAAGTTCAACCTGTCCCCCAACACCTCATGACTAAACCCTGGCACCAAGTGCCATGTCCAATCCCCTCTTGAACATCTCCAGGGATGGTGACTCCACCACCTCCCTGGACAGCACATCCCAATGGCCAATTGCTCTTTCTATGAAGAATTTCTTCCTAACATCCACCCTAAACCTCCCTGGCACATCTTGAGACTCTGTCCTCTTGTTCTATTGGTGGTTGCCTGGGAGAAGAGACCAACCTCCACCTGGCTACAACCTCTCTTCAGGTAGTTGTAGAGTGCAATAAGGTTTCCCCTGAGCCTCCTCTTCTCCACGCTAAACAATCCCAGCTCCCTCAGCCTTGTTGCCCTTCTCTGTACACGTTCAAGAATCTCAGTGTCCTTCTTAAACTGAGGGGCCCAGAACTGGACACAATACTCAAGGTGTGGCTTAACCACTGCTGAGTACAGGGGCACAATGACTTCCCTGCTCCTGCTGGCCACACTATTCCTGCTGCAGGCCAGGATGCCATTGGCCTTCTTGGCCACCTGGGCACACTGCTGGCTCATGTTCATCCAGCTGTCAATCAGCACCCCCAGGTCCCTTTCTGTTTGGCCGCTCTCCAGCCACTCTGACCCCAGCCTGTAGTGCTGCATGGGGTTGTTGTGGCCAAAGTGCAGCACCTGGCACTTGGATTTGTTGAATGCCATCATGTTGGACTCTGCCCATCTGTCCAACCACTCGAGGTCCCTCTGCAGAGCCCTGCTACCCTCTAACAGATCAACATCTGCTCCCAACTTGATGTTAATTCAATGAAAAAATTATTATTATTATTTTTCCTCAGCTGCATATAAGACTTAGCACATCTGTTCCTCAGAAGTTTTATTTCTTCAAGTTCTGAGCAGTTTTTAGTATCACTCCGGTAGGTACTTCCCATTGAATATGGTGACACAGAAGTCCGTTATTGATCATCCATCTTTTCTGAAGTAACATCAACAGCTGTCTCAGAACATTTATGTCTTCCCATACATACAGGTTTGATAAAACATCTCTGCTCCAGATGGATTCATTATGGGACTGAGTGGGATAGGAATTACGGAAGATACAGAAAGATGAGGAATTACTGACTGGACTTTACAAGCACTTGGAAAAGTATTTGAGTTCTAAACTTTCTATAATTGTTGACCATTTCTTTAGAGCTCTTTGTTTCATCATTGTCATTTCCCCCCACCCCAGTCCACACATTGCTCTCACTGATGTTAGAGATTTTTGTCATAAAATAGAATAGAATAGAATAGAATAGAATAGAATAGAATAGAATAGAATAGAATAGAATAGAATAGAATAGAATAGAATTAACCAGGTTGGAAGAGACCTTCGAGATCATCAAGTCCAACCTATCATCCAATACCATCTAATCAACTAAATCATGGCACCAAGTGCCTCAGCAATCCCCTTTTAAACACCTCCAGTGACGGTGACTCCACCACCTCCCTGGGCAGTCCATTCCAATGGCCAATCCCTCTGTGAAGAACTTCCTAACATCCAGACTTGAGTTGGGGCTTGGGTGACCTCTTTAGGTAACCTATTTAATTTAATGACCTATTTAAGTTAATCCCTATTTAAGATGAGAAAACTCACTGTGTTTCAAACACAGAACTTCAAAAAGATGCTGTGATCTCCCTTACTGTCTCTATCCTGCTTGACGTGGGGGGGCTGGTCTCTTCTCCCAGGCAACCAACACCAGAACAAGAGGACACAGTCTCAAGCTGTGCCAGGGGAGGTTTAGGCTGGATGTTTCTATGGAACTCATTTCTAATTCAGTATCCTTAAAGAGCACAAAACACTGGCCCCCAATTTATTTGAATTAATACATGATTTCAATGCCCCTAGACCCCCAAGTACAGAGGTCATAGAAGAGGAGGAGAATTAATAGGGGGGAGAAAAGGTCATCAGACTAGAAAAAAAGGCACAAAAGGTCTGGAAAAAATGCTTGTTGAAAATATTGGGGGGAAAATAAGGGGGTGGGGGGTGGGGAATTCTTGAAACAGGCAGTAAAGTAACCTTTTCCTGAATAAAAATGTCATTGACATAAAAATCAGTGAAATAATTTGGTCAAATAAAAAGTTGGAGTTCCTTCTCCTTATACTAGCCCATTTGAATCAGTGTTTTAAAATATTTAAACTAATATGAATAATTTAAATAGAGCCATGCTTCCACCCCCCCAGTAACTCATTTAAAGGTATTCTTGATCCTTTGTCTGAAGTGACAAATCTGAGGTTCTGCCATTCATAACAGTTCCTGCAGTGGCACATTCACTGTTATGTCATTGGGCTTCACCCTGAAAAAAAGATGTTCTGTGTGATGCAAAGGCAATAAGATCAATGTCAGGAAAGCCAGAATTAAGGCACAATGCCAATTGGATTGATGAAAACAAAATCCAAATAGACTCCATCAATGCAGAACAAAACACAGATTGAAGGCAGACAGGATGGTGCTCAGGGACGATCTATACAACATGCTACATAACCTAATTATGCAAGAGCTTTTCATCAAAATCTAGTGGCATTTCCTGTGGTGTAGTTTGGTTTAATATTTTGAAATCCCATAGCCCATTATCTGTTGCTGTCCATGGTTCAATCACTCTAAATCTCTGGACCAAAACAACCTATCAGACCTTAGCTCCACTGTCTTTACTTCATTGACTTTTGCTTCATTTTGGTGCCAGGCTTTGCTTTACTTCAGCTATTACTCTGACTCCTGGATTAGATTAAATGGCTCCAGGGACATTCTTCAACATTCATATTGATGTCCTCTGCAGCTATTCATGGTCCTAATCTATCATCTACTAATTAGTAAAATTAACCTTTTGTATTCAGTACCTTCCACCTAACAAAATCCCTGACATTGCAGCAACATCCCCTTGCTGCAGCAACCTGTCATGAATGCTGATATTAATGAATGTGTTTTATGGTGAGGACAGGAAACTTCCTTCATGTTGTCATGGGTTTGGTCCTGGACATCTGAGTGGCAATATTTTCAAACAGGGAATTAAGAGTGGGAGTAGAAAAGTCTTTTAAACAAGAAAATCAATTCATGCCTCATATTTTTAGTTTTCACATGTTGTGTCTTTCCTTTTTTTTTTGTCTGTCTGACACCCTCAAATCAAACCTGCAGAAATGAAGAGCACAGAGAGATACAAATAAAGTCAATGAAAGCTGAATTCTAGGTACGCGTGATACATTATGTTAAATACTCCACAAAAGAAAGTCTTAGATGGATCCAAAATTAGTGGCAGGTTTCAGCTCTCAGTGACTCAGCGCACCACCTGCAAAATGAAAAAAAAATAGTCCCGGTTGCTGAAGAGAGGTAGTGTAAAATAGAGGTGTAGAATTGTTGTGGACACTAACAGACAGATGGAACACCATCAAACCATATGTAATTTAATCACAGAATCACCAAGGTTGGAAGAGACCTCAAAGATCAAATCCAACCTGTCACCACAGACCTCATGACTAAACCATGGCACCAAGCACCCCATCAAGTCTCTTCCTAAACACCTCCAGTGATGGTGTCTCCACCACCTCCCTGGGCAGCACATTCCAGTAGCCAATCTCTCTTTCTGTGAAGAACTTCTTCCTAACATCCAGCCTAAACTTCCCCTGTCGCAGTTTGAGACCACCTCCTCTTGTTCTGTTGGTAGTTGCCTGGGAGAAGAGACCAACCCCCACCTGGCTACAACCTCCCTTCAGGTAAGAGTTTGTCTCAGCTGGCAGAAATACAACGAAGTTGGTAATATCTAGAGATTTGGGTTTTCTTTCCTTTCAGTGGAATTTGTTTAAGAGTTCTTGAATCCAAGAATGAATCCCTTCTGGTCAGGGAGTAGCTCAAGAACTGCACAACTGTAAGCGCAGTGAAGAATAAGCTTCAGAACTCACTATTTTTCAACAGCCTCAGATACAAGCTATAATAATAATAATATAATGTTGAAGCTCTTGGCTTTCAGGCTCTCTCATTATTAGAATGTTATTCATATTTTTCTTTCAGTCAGTTCTGCTGGAAAAGTTCTGCATTCCTGAAATCATTTGGATTGGTGTCACAGTGTTTCCAGCCAAGTCAGATGACAGGGTAGTAGAGGTTAAGATTCCCTTTGTAGCCTCTCTTGGAGACTGTTCTCCAGTTCATCTATGACTCTTTTCTTCCACTTTGTGCAGGACAGAGTTGAGTTCATATCCTATTTATCTTCCTCAAACTCCTCCTGCAAACCCCTCTACTCCTGTCTTTTGCGGGGGCTGCATTTTGTGTGAAGTAGACCTCCTGCTGCAATTCGCTGGAGTAAATCCAAAGGAAGATGATAATTATCAGAGACAGGGACAAGTAGAATTAACCAGAAGGGACTGGGAAAGGGGTTGGGCTCTTCTACTATAGAAAAGTAAAAAGAGGGTAAGTGCAAGAAATTACCAAGAAGAAATGCCTGAGTTAGAAAAGGAAGACAGAGAGTCTCTGTGTTCTACAACGTTAAATGGTACAGAGAAACATTAACTGATAGAAGCATGTTAATGAAAATAGAAGGCCACAAATGTACAATTAAGAAAGAAAATAAATTTTCTAGGATTGTTGAGCTGTGAAACACTGACACAGGAAGCCAAGGAGGACCAACCATTTGTGTCTATAATAAAGACATTCATAATTGTAGCAGTTAATGCAGAGAAAGTGTTGTAAAGGTTTAAAAATCCATTTACTATGCCCTATTATGGAAGACATGAAATGACCTCTGTCAACTGTCTGGGTTTTGCACCTTTTTCTGACATGTCTGGTACTTTTTACTATTATAGACAGGCTACCAGACCAGATGGATCACAAATCTGATCCAATATGGCAAGTCCTTATGTTCTTACATGAACAATTTTACCAAAAGCATATCAGGAAAGCTTTTGGAAAATCTCAGCAAACTCACACACACAAAAAAAATAACTTAGAAATTATCACCTTCTGTCTGCTCAAAGAATGTCAGAGAATAATTATTTTATTGCTGTCTAATCCAGTATGCTCTCTGCTTTTTCAGGGCAACTGCAGTCTTCAGACTGAGCACTTCCTGAACTCTGTTATTTTTTTTTGTAGGAGTTTCTTCCATCTGTCTTTGCATATAGCAGCTCTCATCTGTGTTCTGCATGTTGGGCTCTATCTCCAAATGTTTCCTCTGGTTACATTCTGAAGCTCAGACAAAATATTTGCCAGGTGGATATATTTCACTAGTGGAACAATGTACATAAAGAAATTGATGACCTTTCAGTATAGCAGGTGTGATACTGATACAAACCCGGAACAGGCACTGCTTATCAGCTACAGAACAAAAGCAGGCTTGTATTCCAGGATATGTTTCTGTTCGGCTTATCACATCTCTCCCTCCAAGACAGCAACATTGATCAAGTAACATTTCTCCTGGTAAACCTAGTAAGAGTTTCCCTTCAACCTCCAATTGTTCTCTGAGTTCTGCAACATCTTCATTTAGTGTGTTTTTCTTCTGTCCTCGGATCATTCTGTTTTAGTGAGACATGGTTTATTGAACCCCTGTGAGAGTGCTGACTGTGTTACCTGTAGACAAGACCTGTCCCACTGGAACCATGTTCTCCTCACTCAAGACATTGTCAGGCACAGGTTATCTAAATGTACTCAAAGAGCCATGCACCCTCTCATCCACACCCATTTTGCTTAGGGGAAAGGATGCAGTGAAGAATCAAGTCAGTTTTCCCCTAAAGCAGTGCCAAAATAGCTTCTGACTGCACACATTAAAGTGCAGCAGTGGTGGGACAACAGAAGCCTGTTGCACAGTACCTGAGGGACCATAAGAAATATGTTATTTCCCAGGTGATTGCTCTCCTGGATGACATGGACATTTCCCTGCTTGAAACAAGTCTAATAAGAAGCTCCATGGTATTGCCTCCTTTACACTCTACATCAAAGGCCAATCCCACTGGATATGAATTTAGGAAATATCCAGGGACATAAGGTCTCTATTATTTCCCCTCCTGCCCTGACTGCAACAAGAGAGTACAACAGCACAGTATTGTTGAGTACAGAACACATTCCCAGAATACTGGGAAGGTTTTCTTCTTACATCCTGATACCTGGGTCCCAAAACCAGAGAAAAGCTGTGACAGCATGTTGTAACTGCAGACTGTATATTTGTCCATGGTTGCAACCATGTGGCCACATCATTACCAACACATCTTAATAGTTGTTGCATATCTTGTCTGTGATTTAACAGTGAGGTTGCAACCCCATTCTACCATCTGCTAAAGGGACAAAGACACAAGTATGAAACTTAAGGAATGGGATAAGATGTGGCCAAACAGATTCCTAGCTACTTCATTCTTTCACCTCATGGCCTCATCTGACCCACCTGAATGTATGTCTGTGTTTGTGTGTGTGTACCCAGGGAGACTTATAATAGCAGTATGGCATTAAATATTTATGTCAGATGAGATTTTTAGAGACATGACAGAAGTCTTGTCAGTACAGTGGGCAACATGAGGCACCCATAATACTGATTTGTATAGGCTGAACTTCACCACTGATTCTTTGCCATTTCCAGGGGCACCTTCAATAAGTGTTGCATGTATAAATGCATTCAGCACTTTCAGATTGCACTCTAGATTGTTTTCTCTTGGTTATCTATCACACCATTATCTTTTGTTAAAGTCTTGCAGTTTTGCTTTTCTAGGTACAGAGGTATTAAGCAGCTCAAATGTCCTTTGTGAAAGAAAAATCATTATTTAGAACAATTGCAAAGAGAGAAATCTCTTGGATAATGGGACCTATATATCTTATCTTTTAAGCATACGTAGCAATATCCTAAACAGAAAGGTTGTGTTGCTCTCCTGTTTGATCTTGCCACAGCCCTCAGCTAAAAAATCAATAAATTGATTCAGAAAAATATAATAACCCAACATATCAGAGCTTGCCTTTGTGAGATAGGTCACAGATAGAGTTGGTAAAGTAATGGCATTCTGAATTACTAACTTAGTACACAGCAGTTTTAGATAAGGAAGAGCTATGGGCTCAGGCATTCAAAATTGAAAAGGGATTTGGGGCCAGTCTTGCAAGGTGGCTGTGGCTGGGAGGCACCATAAGTGGTGAGTCCAATAGTTAGAACTGGAAGGAGGATTCAGATGCTGACACAAAAAGGAACCATGACTATGCATCAGAGGAGGCCAGTTGCGGAGAGCCAAAGACCCGGGACAAAAAGGTTGTGATGAAATCTGGCAACTGAAGGGCAAGACACTACTTTTTACCTCTGTGAGGCTGGTTGCCTGGGAGCAAAAGCAGTGCCTGGGGCAGCAGGAGGCAGAAGCTAGAGATGAAGAGCCTGAGTATGGCAGCAGAACCAGAGTGAAAAACAGGTGGCTGGTGCTGAGCAAGGTGGAGACAGGATCAGGGTTATGGCTAGAGACTGGAGGCTGGCAACAGAAGCACAAATCTGTAAGACAGGAGAGGCCACTCAGGAAGGCACAGCATCTCACTGGGATGCTTCAGCCAGCTGAGAAGATCAAGAGCTCAGAAGTATACATTTGCTGGTTGTGCTTTTCAAGTTCTGATGGTCATCAACTGGCCAGCTGCAAACACTGGTCATTGCAGGGCAAGGATGCTGCAAAAATAGCATTTCTGTTTCTTGGGAGCAATTAAAAGTAGCCTGATTTGTCAAGAGGAGGTAGAAATAAAAATACCTGAAGGAGCTTCAAGTAAGTTATTGGAAAACTGAGATACCTTAAAGAGTTAATCACCTTGAAAGTTATTAATCCCCTTGAAAGTTATTAATCCCCTTGAAAGTTATTAATTACTAGGGTGGTGTATTTCTGTTTGGAAATAAGGGTCCTGTTTACCAGTCTGTACTGTAATGTGCATATGACATGGTAGTTCAAAGATAGGAGAAATCAAGGAGACCATAGACTAGTACAGAGTTTTATCTGCATGGGAATTAAAACGGAGTGAACAAACTGAAGAAATGATTGTCCAGGAAATGTATGAAATACAGAAGATTGTTAAGTTAGAATTGTGTACATTATTGGAAAAGAATAAATGATGGTAATGATAATAATGGCGTTCAAGAGGGGATTGGACGTGGCACTTGGTGCCATGGTCTAGTCATGAGTCAGTCTGTGGTGACAGGTTGGACTCGATGATCATCGAGGTCTCTTCCAACCTTAGTGATTCTGTGATACTGTAATAAAATTAGTGATAAGGAATTAAATAATGCAAAAATAAATAATGATTAAGTAGTTCTTGATTTACCTACTCTGTTGCACAATGTGGTTGATTTTTGCCAGCATAGACATGGACAAAACAAGGTAATGAAGGGGAGATTTTTGTCACTGTTGTCATGGCTCATCCCCCATTGCCTCCCACAAAAACTTCTCACAACAGCACTGTTAGGGTTTACAGGTGCAAGGCCATGAGAAGCAGAGTGTGGAAATAATAGCATGAGAAAACTGAAGGAGAAATACTGCAGAAATACTGCCTCAGCAGATTCAGAGAAAGGTTATAACAGCGCGAAGTACTTGGTGTGCACAGCTCCAAGGTACCCAAATAACTGTGCAGTACAAGTACCAAAGGCTTGTGATGGGGCCACATGAAGAGAGAAAATATTTCAAAGAACTGGTCAGGCATCTTCATGGAAAGCATGGCTGTATACACCACTGCATGGGGTCGGTTCAGGATCCTAAGGGGTATGGGGAAGGCAAGAGTGGAGAACAGAGCCCAGGACTCAGGAGAGCAGACTTCCTTCCCATACTAGAGATAGGGGAACTCTGCATTCATAGAGAATGATATGTATTACCCTTACAGTTAAAAATGGAAGAAGGACAATTTGAGGACCTACAAACATGTCACCCTCACTTCAATTGCTGGTAAAACAATGAAATAGCTTCTTGGAAGCTATTTCTGGGCAAATGAGCGAGAAGAGGATAAGGAAGAACAGTCGATACTAATTCATTAAGATTAAATGATGCTTGACCAATCTGATTGGCTTCAGTGCTAAATAAGATGAATTGCTGAAGAAGGTAAGAACAAATGATGTTGTCTACATAGACTTTGTGACACAGTTTCCCACAACAGTCCTGGGCTAGGCAAAACATTGCTCTGGCTGGCTTGCTGGAGAAAGAAGCTCTGGCTGACTGGACAGGGTAGATGTTCCAGCTGTCTGGTCAGGGTGCACTATTTTGGGCTGGGCAGCTGGGCAAGATAATCTGGCTGGCTGAGGTGAGAGTGTCTGACTGGCCAGCTAGGGTGGATGCTCTGCCTGCCTGCCTGGTGTTAAGTAACTCACAGTATCACACAGTATCACAGTATCACTAAGGTTGGAAGAGACCTCAAAGATCATCGAGTCCAACCTGTCACCACAGACCTCATGACTAGACCATGGCACCAACTCTGTCAGACTGGCTGGAGAAAGAGGCAATGGCTGCCTGGCTGGAGCTGAGAGTCTCTTGCTGGCATGAGGTGCTATGGCTGATCAGCTGGGATTGAGTGGCTCTGTTTTGCTGGATGGGTAAGGTGGTCTGGCTTACCATCTGGAATGGAGAGTCTCTGACTGGCCAGCTGAGGAGAGAGGCTCTGGCTGGCTCACCAGGTAGTATGACATGGCTTGCTAGCTCTGGCAGAGTGGTTCTGTATGGCTAGCTGGAGAAACAGGCACTGGCTAATTGATTGTTGTGAGTTGCTCTGGTCTGGCCAGGGAAGATGATCTATTTGGCTGGCTGAGGAGTAAGGTTCTGACTGGCTATGGGTCAGCTCTTGATTCTGAAGCAGGGCAATGCTGAGCTGTTGGAACAGAGGTTATTTTGGTGATCTACAGATAATTTTCCCAAATAAAAAGGCTACAGTAAATGAAAATTAAATATTTAAATAAAATAAGAGTGAAAATTGTCTGTGGCCTTTTCTTTTCTCCTGTGCTGAGTCATTTTTTTTCTGTCATGCTCATGCAATTCTCATAGTTAGTGTCTCACAGTTTAATTATGTATTAATTGTTGTTAAATTAACAGCCTTTCTGGTTCAGGAAGGCAATAGCAACATTTTTCACTCTCTGAAGTTCCTCCCACATGCTGTCTAATCAGCAACCTTTTAAATATATGCAGTTTAATAAACCAAGCTGTGGATGACTGTTTCTGGAGATGTAATCTCAGTTCTGGGTTGTGCAATCCTGAAAGCTAAAAGATGCAAGCTCCTGGGCACAGTAACTGAAAGCTGATGTGTCAGGAATCCTGCAACTCATCTGATACACAGGCAGCTATGCCAAACTTGCTTCATCAGCTGGAGTGAATCCCTTGTCTGGCCTCCTGTGTTGTCTGTAGTGGCATACAGGGTTTTCTGCATCCTGGCCAACTGAATCATTCTCCACCCTGGAGTTAGTGCTATAATGCCACTGATTGTCTCTTACAGTCTGGTAAACCAAATCAAACCAAACCAACCAAACAAAAAACCCCAACAAAACAAAAAGGCAAAAAAGGGAGAAGTTTCTGAAGCTTTAATCTCCATAACTATTTTGATAGTTCAGATTATTTTTTCCTTCATTCTGTTTAAACAAAGTCTTGTTAATTGGAGAATTTTTTCCCCCAATGGAGAGACATATCATTGTTTGCACCAAATTGTTGTGCAATGGAAAGCTATGGTCACACATTATGGTTGCACCTGCACACTACTGCTTGCACAGCCTCTGCCCACGTTCTTTTTCTAGGAATACCTAGTGTGATTTTCTACTTTCCCCCCATGGATTGTGGTGATGAAATAGGTCATCATTTTTGGTGTGCTATGGTGTCTTTTCTAGTCTGTCTACACTGGATCTAATGTGCTATATTGCAAAAGGTGCTTCATACTTATAACAGGTGCTGACCATCACCACCTTCTTATGTGACATAAGATCTACAGACAGGGATATGCTAGGATGAGATGTGTACACAGAATGAATCAAGTTGGAAGGGACCCTCAAAGGTCATCTTGTCCAACCCCCCCTGCAGTGAAGAGGGGTATCTCCAACTAGATCAGGCTGTCCAGGGCCACATCAAGTCTGAACTTGAATGTCTCCAGGGACAGGGCCTCAACCATATCCCTGGGCAGCCATGTATCCAGCTCACACTGAAGCTGTGATCTAATATTTATATTGTTCTGCTACATCCTTATTTTCCTTTATATCTATCTATGTATCTATCTATCAATCTGTCTAGATATGTATTTGGTGTCTCATTCCCAGTCCTTCTGAGTGAATTGGACCTCAACTTGAGATAACCTTCACATTCTCATTACTTTCTTTAAAATCACAGTTCCTTCTCTGCCAATTTTATGCATTCTTTCCCTTTTGTCATCCAAGACATGGTGCAGGATTGGACAGGAGCCATCTTCTGACAGATCTTCTGTTTGAGAGCTAAGCACTTTTCCCCCCCAAGCATCCTAACAAGGATGCATGGTCAATAATTCTGTTCTGGTCTGTCCTGTCCTGTCCTGTCCTGTCCTGTCCTGTCCTGTCCTGTCCTGTTCTGTTCTGTTCTGTTCTGTTCTGTTCTATTCTATTCTATTCTATTCTATTCTATTCTATTCTATTCTATTCTATTCTATTCTATTCTATTCTATTCTATTCTATTCTATTCTATTCCATTCCATTCCATTCCATTCCATTCCAATTCTCTGTGTTCCCATTTCCCCTATTTTAATTCATGTGTCATAGTTGTGCTTCTAGAAAGTCCTCTAGGAAGTCTCTAAAGGTGATTCAGAAATGGTTTTGGCTAGTTTCCAGAGTACTTGAGTAAATTTCATCTGGTTCTGCTAACTTTAATATGTTTAATTCATCAAAATATTCTTTAACCCAATCTCCTCTTCTTTAATCCACTGTGTTATTTTAAAATGAATCCTAAAATCCTGGAAAGTATCTGAAAGCAGCTGTAGAAAAAAAGGCAACATGGCTCCAGAGCCATGATGGCAATGCCTAGGGGAAAGCTTGTGTAAGCAAGGGCAAAATGGTGCCTGTCAGTGAGGAGAAGAGTGTAAAATGCAGCCCTACACACCCCTGGGGAAGAGGAAGAGAAGAAGGTGGAGGAGATCCAGGAGCCTAGGTGTGGAGGAAATAGCAGAGGGAAGTGCAGTCATGGCCTGGATGCAGCTCCTTCCTGCATGGGTGTGAGTGTAACTTGGTGCATGACAGAAGGAAGAAGAGGTGCCTGATGTGGAATTCAGCTTGGGAAAGAGGGAGAAAAGCCCTTTTCCCCAAGTGGGTGAATGGGTCTTTTCATTGGTTTTGTTTCTCACTGCCAGAATTATTTCCCCAAGATGAGTCTCTCTCTGTCCCACAATAATAAAGAGATCATCCTGTCTTCATCTCTCTCCACCAGATTTCATACTCCTGTTTTTCCAGTCCTGTCCCCTGTCCCACTAACAGAACGGGGCAAGTGGCTGGGTGGGAGTTTAGCTGCTGGTTGGGACCAGATCACCATGATGTATTAAATGTTGGACATCAGTATGAAAAGAAATCCAAATGGGAAGTCATTAAGAAACTCCACACATTGGTAGACTGGCTTTATTGCTCCCAGACATCTGCACAAAGAAAGCCTGCTTCAAATATTAGACTCTATTAAAGGATGAAAAGAATGAGCAAGGAAAATATATTTGCATCACCAAACATGTGATCAGTGGTTTGGCATTATTTGTTTGTGATTTTTATATACTTGGCTTAGCCTAAAGGATTACCCTGTGCATTGGTGCACACTATCAAAGTAACTCTAGCATTAGCAAGAATTTACAGACTGTGTCAACACTAGTAAATTGTTGGGTGGAATCCAACACAGAAAAGCCATTCTCAGTACTCATCCAGCAGTAATTTCAGAGATTGCCATAACAGTATTTGAATTGAACAGAGAGTAATACAGTTTCATTTTCAGTGGTTCCTCTCAAACATTTGGTTTGAGAAGTTAAGAAAATGTTGAACATATCAACCTAAGGAAAATAATTAAGAGCTTAGCTAATCAGTGTTTTGGCTGTTTTATGGCATCCATTAATATATTGATAGTTAGAATAGAATAAACCAGGTTGGAAGAGACCTTCAAGATCATTGCGTCCAACCCATCAACCAATCCAACCCACCTAAACAACTAACCCATGGCACCAAGCACCCCATCAAGTCTCCTCCTGAACACCTCCAATGATGGTCACTCCACCACCTCCCCAGGCAGCCCATTCCAAAGGGTAATCACTCTCTCTGTATAGAACTTCTTCCTACCATCCAACCTAAACTTCCCCTGGTGCAGCCTGAGACTGTGTCCTCTTGTTCTGGTGCTGGCTGCCTGGGAGAAGAGACCAACATCCGCCTGTCTACAACCTCCCTTCAGGTAGTTGTAGAGAGCAATAAGGTCAACCCTGAGTCTCCTCCTCTCCAGGCTTCACACCAATGGAGACAACCATTTACATATCAAAGTAGTCTTTGGAAAACACAAATTATAGTTCTGTGGTGAATAACATGTTCTAAGAATGAAGGGGTGAAAAACTGCCCCAAAGAAGAGGAAAAACAGGTAGGTGAAGAGGAAAAACAGGTAGATGAACTGAGAAATAAAAATACTCTTCTACAAAACCACACTGACTTTCTCACACAACCATAAACACTTTTACCTCATTAAAACTTTCAGAGTTAATAGTGAAAGTTGAAAATAAAACATCAGGGTAATGTAATTCATACATTGCTCCAAACAGTAACTCTAGAGCAGCCAAATGGAAAAGTGGTTTTTTTTTTGCAGTGGTGAGTTCTTTCAGTCAGGAGTCAGATTGGCTACTGAATAAAGAGTCTGGGGTTTTCTACGGCATTTTTTTTAATGGCAAGGTGTATTTGATATCCCTACATGTATTGTTGAGGAATGTAACAGAATAACAGAATAACAGAATAAACCAGGTTGGAAGAGACCTTCAAGATCATTGCGTCCAACCCACCTAAACAACTAACCCATGGCACCAAGCAGCCCATCAAGTCTCCTCCTGAACACCTCCAGTGATGGTGACTCCACCATCTCCCCAGGCAGCCCATTCCAAAGGGCAATCACCCTCTCTGTATAGAACTTCTTCCTAACATCCAACCTAAACCTCCCCTGGTGCAGCCTGAGACTGTGCCCTCTTGTTCCGATGCTGGTTGCCTGGGAGAAGACACCAATCCCCACCTGGCTACAACCTCCCTTCAGGTAGTTGTAGAGAGCAAGAAGTTCTCCCCTGAGCCTCTTCTTCTCCAGGCTAAACAATCCCAGCTCCCTCAGCCTCTCCTCACAGGGCTTGTGTTCCAAACCTCTCACCAGCTTTGTTGCCCTTCTCTGGACATGTTCCAGCAAGTCAACATCTTTCTTGACTCATGTAGGAATAATGGTAATATAGAAGTGATACATGTGAGTTCTACAAACAGTAATTGCTGTTGAAAAGCACTGTGAATGAAAATCCATATGGTTTTGGCTTATTTGCAGAGTGAAGTGAAGACTCCACTTAAATAGAGGAAAATATTTTCACATATACATAAAAGGATGGTGAAATAGTAGTTCCATGGCAATAGCTCCAAGAGAGGAGTGGATGATAATGAGAGCTTCCATTCTTTTGCCACTTGGTATGCCTGATTAATTTTCTATCCACTCATTAGTTTTCCACACAACCATCTTCTTGCAATATGGTAGCTTGGAAGGTGACGCATGTAAGAGAAGCATTCATTAACACATGCACAGCAAGAGTAGAGCATGCTCCTGTTCTCAGGATATTGTTATTTGACATGATGAAGTACAGTTTCAGGCCCTTCACTGCAAAAAGCTGGCTGGAGCCTACTTAGGGAGGTGCAAAGGTGTCCTGAGAAACCACACATGCAATGGAACCGCTTAGCACAATGGCCAAGGTCAAACCCAGTACAGTTGCACACATCACAGACCGAGTGAGATTTGTCATATGGTCTAAGAACTTGGGACTCTGTGATAATAGGAAACTGATTCACTTTAATGAGGTGGATGTAAATATCAACTTCTTTTCACCACTGTGTGTCTTACCACAAAAAGATTCCAACTGAGCTGAGTGGAATAATTCCTTTGATAAGCTGCAGGTGTTGGGCCTGGCATGTATTCTCTGACTGCTTGGGGTTGCTTTACTCTGGTTGTCTACAGTAGATCTTACAATATAAATGATTTAATTTTTCAGTGGGAAAAAAACCCTACCCCAACATGGGGCTGAAATGTCTTCTATCATCCAATGAAAGGGAAGGATAAAACATACAGTACACAGAGCTGCTTTATATGATTATAGCAACTTGAGTTCTGAAAGAAAGGAGGCTCAGAAGAGATTTCTTTTCCTTCCCAGATAGGGCTTTTGTGAAACATTGTCCTAAACAAATAAAAGATTTTTGCTCAAATGATCTACCTTGCTGTTTTCCTTTCCTTTGAAGAATCCTGTGGTACAATAGGCAACCCATCAGGAATAATTAGATTATACGGCAGCATCCATGGAAACAATGCAGCTTTTGAAAAGGACTCCTACAGAAGATCTTAGAAATCACATCTATTATGGATATCTTTTACGATTTCAAAGAGCACAGCTCCAAATTATGGGAACTAACAGTGGGGCAAAATCTGACTGGTCCATGCTTTGTCCCTTTGTCAGTAATTATTACTACATGAAACAGTCAAGTAGTCATTGTGCTGAAGAGAACAACTGGGTGACAGGAAGAAATTGGTCGTGTTTTATTCCAGGTTTTGGGAATCTATAATGAAATCTTGCATATATTTCATATAGTATGTTTAGCAAACTCACACCTTTCATGTTTTCCAGGGTTTCTCTAAGAGCACATTTATGGGTCTCTCAAAACCTTAGAAAGTAGGAGGTATCAGACAAAGGTATCTGCATGTTGAGGCCTCATTTATAACAGCACAAGAAGCAGCAGGTTTATTTGCCCTTTCAGTGGCCATTCTTAAGATCCAGCCTATGTTATCTGTTGCTATGTATTAATGACTTCAAAGATGTAATTATCATAAAGATGATTAAATTAGAAGGAAAAAAATATGTGGATTTGTGCTATTAAAAAAACAGGGGAGCAAGATGTTTATTCTGTTTTTCAGTAATAGGGTTTGCAACTTTAGGGGAAACAAAAATGTTTGACCCGATGATCCTACATATCATGCTGCAGGTGATCTGTATTTCACACATCATGTGTTTGGATTACCTACTGTTCCTGATTTTATGGTGGAGATTCAGGAAAATCACTTCCATAATGAAGAAGAGTCTTTAAAACAAAGGGGAAAGAAGATCAACCAGAAAATATACCAGCTAGTGATTGTGCATTATTGGTTAGCTGCAATTTGAAATTTCAGAAGTACTTGGGTAACTTGGGAAACAAGGTTTTCCTGAATATCTGTGAGGTATGCACTCCAAAGCCATTGTCACACAGCCTTGTGGTTCTCTCCAGAACAGGCCTAGGAGTAACAGTGCAAGATTCCCTCAAATGCCTTGCCAATCAGAGTTTATACCTTAACTGGTGGATTAGAATTTTAAAGGTAAGAAAATTAAACAATGAATGCATTAAACCATGCCACTGTACACCCTGGGCTAAGCCTCACGTTTGGATTTTTGGGAAGGGGAGTCTGGAGGCTTTTGTGGGATTTCACTGGGAAGTGAACTAAACCCATAGTCATTCATGAATGTGTACCACGAGAAGGTAATAGCATAACATTCTTAACCAGGGCTGAAACTGAACTGAAAACCTGACACACAGCAGGGGAAAGAGGTCAGGTAAAAAAATAAAGGGATAAAGGTTTGCTAGCATGGTTCCTATATATCCTATTTACTGAATGCATGAGCCTCTATGGGAAAAAAAAGTGTATTCTCTTTCTTTTCATGTTGGCTCTTTGCCTTACTCATTATGAAAACTGGAAGGGAGAGACAACTCTGCATTTATAGTGAAGGTCATTAGTATTACTATCATAATCATTGTTATCTGTAGCACAGTGCAGATGTAGTTCTTCCCTCTCCTGGTTTTTGATAATCCAGTGTAAGGTGATAGCACATAAGGCCAGTACTCTGTTCAATGTAGTTTTCTAGCAACAGTGGTTTTCATCAGGAATAGGATTTTCTCCCAGTACACTTGGCTATTTGGTGTGCACCTTCCTACTACATTTCATTAAAATAGCTTTCCTGGAGCCAGCAGTGCAGGATGGGGAGTTGCAGATTTGCAAAGCACAGTGTCAGTAGCAGCAGTGTCAGTAGATTGTCAGGGCTTACTTCTGTTTCCAGTAAATTCCAGACCTGAGTTGCAGAACTGGTAGTCATCTACAGTTCCCACTGGAGAACAAGTACATCAAAACCTTAGAAGGCATGTAAAGTGCGAGACTGTGTTAAGGCAACACTGGGAACAAATTTATTTAGTTAAAAAATGCTCAGTGTAGTACACACAGTTTCCACTGAGGTGTGCTAACTCTCCAAATATCATCTGCATCCTTCTCTTGGGCAACTAAATGTGCTGTTATATCCTGAACAATGTCTACTACCGTGTCTGGAATTGCTAACCCTTTCATGCAACCATTTTATAGGCAGCATGTTTTCCGACAAGAACAGCAAAATATTGTACAGGAAATCTGCTAAAACGAAAGATGATTTCTCTGTTTTAAAAACAAGACAGCACAATTAGTTCCTGTCTACAGTTAGCAATCTTTGTGAAGGCAGTGACATGGATGTTAGCTTTGAATTAATAAAAAATATTGTGTGTGCTATCCTAAGAGAATCCTGGGCAGTCTTAAGAGTGTGCAAGATGAGTTTTTCATGCTGATTTGACTTTTGTCTGCTTCCAGGAACCATTGTGTGATGTTGTACCATCATTATTGCTCCCACCATAAATATGAGCTCCTCTTGCTTTCACATCAGACTGATTTCTCTCTTCAGACCTGTTTAAAACCCAAGCATGCTGGAGTGTACTGATTGATATATGAAGAAACAGATAACACAGTAGGGCTTTTTTAAATAAGCCACATAATGGAGGGAGTAACAGAGATCCCAAGGTTTAACAGAGAGGAATCTGGGGAAAGGGCGGAGGGATTTCACTTTGTCAGCTTTTTTGTTACTTGTGGATCCTTGGAAACAGATTACCTGTGATTTTAAGAGTTCATTCTGTTTCAAAGGAATAATGACAGGATAGTTTTGAGCCTACAGGTAATTGCTTTAAATTGCCACAAGGTGAATGCTGTGATAGTTTTTCTTCCCAGCACCAAGCTGGTGGGCTCCTAGTGTTGTCAATATGGAATATACATTTATTGGTCCATCACCAGCAAGATATGTGTTCCTCCAAGAGACTGGCAGATCTTTAAAAGTAGCCTCAATATGAAGGTATCATAATATAGAAAATGTTCCAGAAAGTATTTAAGAATGTGTCTGTAAATAATTGAATCTTATAGTAGTGTGACTATTAACATTAAAGTTATCCTGAAACACTGCACTGTCTCAAAGCATTACTTAGGCATGCAGGAAGGATCCACCTCATCTACTAGTATATGCATGCAGAGTAGATATTTGAAGTCCCCTGTGTACTGAATGGAGAGAAATAGTCTTAGGATGAGAGGAAATTCAAGAGGGGATTGGATGTGGCACTTGGTGCCGTGATTTAGTCATGAGGTCTGTGGTGACAGGTTGGACTTGATGACCTTTGAGGTCTCTTCCAACCTTGGTGATTCTGTGATTCTGTGTGACTAGCAAAGGAAGCCTAAGGGACTAGTTCACATGTAGTGCCTTTCAGCGTGTCTGTATTTCCCTAAACTCAACCCCCATCCTCACAACCTAAACTCAAGGGGTAACAGAGAGCCCTTTACCTTTCCATTAAGTGAAACAGCAGCTATGAAATAGGCTTAGTTGGTCAAAGTTGCCTTCAAGAAACCTAGGAAGAGTTCTGCTAATTTATGCCTTTCTTTTCCTGTACTATATTGCAGTGTAAAGACTCTGCTTAGGGAAAAGGCAGCACAGTCAAAGTATCCTTTCAATTAATCAGTCATGAGCTTGGTGGGCTGCTGCTGCCGGGGCGCTGCACTCTGGAGCTTTTGCGGAGGAGCTCTTCAGATCTTATCAATACTGGTAGCCTAAAAATCTATAAACAGCAGAGCTGTCTGTGAACAACTGAAAAAACCCAACATGTTGCCATCTTCCTCACTAAATAGCAAATCAACAGCCCTCTAGGACATAATCGCAGGCACGGCCAGAACATTCCTCTATCAGGAAATTAGCCTCTAGCTTATTTTGCCAGTTTAGCAAACTGGATCCAAAGTACTATTCAGGTATCGCAGAACTAGAGCATGTCATGGGCACATGGCAAAGATGTCACATGGAAGACAAGAGATCCAAAAAGAGCACTTTCATATGACTATTTGCAGGATGAGATGCCAAAATAAGCAGATTCAGAGACTGTTGCATTTTGATGGCTCTATAATAGAGCTTGTATATACCTGTGATTTGTTTTTCCTTTTAAACTGAGGTCTGCTGGTGATTTTACCAATATGTGTTCACTGAGAACCTTCAACTTCCTAGCCTCAAAGCTGGAAAATGAAGTAGTACACTCTGGCTGCTCTTCTTTGAAAATGATAGCTCTCCTACTGCAGTACAAGAGACATAAAAGGACTTGGATCTTGAATCTGTCTTTTAAGCAGCCCTGTTTTCAAATAGAATGTGATAAAGGCATAAAAACATGCATTTGAGAGATGGACAGTGAGACAGAGACATGTCAATCAAGGGAATGAGCAAAAGGTTGAGGTTTGCCAAAAGGCTGCACAGTTATTAGATGAAATTATAATGTTACACTAAATATGTGAAAAGCTTAAAGAAGAAAAGAAAAACTGTGTGCTCTTGCAGTAGTTTTAGAGGGAAAATGGTCACTGCTGAGTTCATATTTTGTATATGTTATTATGTGGCTTGTCAGTGTTTCAGCACAACAGGGGGCTTGCAGGGAATCATACACAACCTCTGCCAGCTACAGCTCTGAAGAGCCAGGAGGTTGTGTCAATCAGTGCCTTTCAGTGTAGGAGCACAGTGATTTGTTCAAAGCACTTGTGCTACCAGTAAAGCAAAGCTCCTAGTGATGGAAATCATCCATTTGCCAGACTTATCCAGCTCCACCCAGGGAAGTGGAGAAATGCATGTATTGAAAACTCCACTGGTCATATGAGCACACATTTCCTTGTGCCTTTAGAGCACCCTTTCAGTAATTCCAGTATTGGCAGGCTCTTGACAAACCAGGAAGGTTAGGTATTAGGCAGAGTAAAGTAAGCAATTCCTAAGGCTTCAGAGTATGGCCAGAGACATGCTGCTAAGCAGAAGTATCAGCAGCCATGGTGTGAGAAGGCAGTAGTCCCTCCCATGAACAGTAGTGATTTCACTAACCCTATCATCTCACTAAGTGATAAGTAGGTAGCAAATCTGACTCTCCAGGGTTCTTCTCAGCATGCTGTTGCATCACTACACTTTTCCTTCACTCCTTTTCCTTTGGTGAAAGCAACTCTAATACAGCCTACCCTGAACTCCTCACAGCTGGAGCAACAAAACTTTTATCAGCTTTTACTGTATTCTGGGAAAGTCGTGTTTATCTTCTGCAAAAGTAGTGTGAGAATCTTACTGACATTCCTTGGGAGTAGTGAGGTGAAGGGAGACAGAGTAGAAGTAGAAGTATTTTTATAAGGGGGGGATAATGTCTTGGTATTATAAGAGGGATATGTTGATGTTTGGCCATTCACCTGATGTTTTGAAGACAGACACCTCAGGTAACCAAGTATTTGTCTGAATGTTCAGTCCTTTTTGGGTCATTTGACACTGCTAAAAGGATTCCCAATTATCAAGCAAACCTGAATGCTGAAATATCACTTCTTCACACATAAAAGAGGCTCCGCTAAGTCTACCTGTGTCTGCTTGAAGTCTTTCAGAATATACGGTGGCCTTAAAAATTACATTAGGTATAAAATCTGGCTTTCTTATTGTTTGTTCCTTTATGTCATGCAATAAATAGATAAAACCAAAACCAAAACAGAAACCAACCAAAAAAACCTTAATTTGAAACAGTTTTCAAGAGTGTCTGGAGCCAAAACTTTGGCTGAGTGTCTTCAGAGAGCCAGCATGAAACCACAGCTGGGATTGTTTAGCCTGGAGAAGATGAGGCTCAGGGGACACCTTATTGCTGTCTACAACTACCTGAAGGGTGGCTGTAGCCAGGAGGGGGTTGGTCTCTTCTTCCAGGCAACCAGCACCAGAACAAGGAGACACAGTCTCAAGCTGCACCAGGGAAGGTTTAGGCTCAATGTGAGGAGAAAGTTCTTCACTGAGAGAGTTGTTAGCCATTGGAATGTGCTGCCCAGGGAGGTGCTGGAGTCACCATCCCTGGAGGTGTTCAAGAGGAGATTGGACATGGCAATTGGTTTAGTCATGAGGTCTGTGGTGGCAGGTTGGGCTTGATGATCTTTGAGGTCTCTTCCAACCTTGGTGATTCTGTGATTCTGTGATTTTAAAGCTGCATTGAACTTTCCCCAAAATCTGGAAAACCCGCGTTGATGATTTTGATTCATATCCATCTGAGATCCTTAGGTCAGCGTTTGATTTTGGTGTGTGTTACTATACCTTTGTGACTAATATTTGTCATAGAATGAATACATTTTATTACAGTCATTCTTGGATATTATATTATATTGTTTTTGTTAACACATGTGTGCACATTATCCAGTTCAGGGTGTGAATGCAGTATAGAGTGCATCAGAAAAAAACAACAACAAACAACCAACACTGTCCAATCAACTAAACCATGGCACCAAGTGCCTCATCCAGTCTCTTCTTAAACACTTCCAGTGATGATGACTCCACCACCTCCCTGGGCTGCTCATCCCAATGGCCAATCACTCTTTCTATGAAGAACTATGGCAGTAACACACAGTCTGAAAACCATGAAAGAAGCTGAAGTCTGGCTGATTTACATTGGATGAAGTAGTTTCAAAATGGTGCTCCTTGGACAGAGAACTGTGGTGGGTTGAAATTTGCCCCCCAGCATTAACTTTGCCAGAGCAGCCCAGTTGGAAGGAAATGAAAGCTGTATTTACAGGCAAAACTACAATCTAAAATGGAATGCAATGCAATGAATATGTACAAATATACACTATTTACAGGTATTTACAATTAATAGACAGCACAAGGATCCCCCAAGTCAAAGATCAGGGGAAGCTACTGGCTTCTCCTTTTCTGCCACCCTACTCCCCTGGACAAAAGGAGAAAGGAGCAGAGAATGTTGCTGTTAGACTTAACCAAAACAATGCAGCTAGGGTCAAACAGAAGCAAGTTAGTATCTCTCCAGAGGAAAGAATAGAGAAGAGAAGAATTGTTTTGGTACAACCAATCATATGTTAGGTATCTCTCCAATGTTTAGAATGATCTTTGTTTTCCTTTTTACACACATCGTGATTTATTTACATTTATAGAATAGAATAGAATAGAATAGAATAGAATAGAATAGAATAGAATAGACCAAACCAGGTTGGAAGAGACCTTCAAGATCATCGTGTCCAACCTATCAACCAATCCAACCCACCTAAACAACTAAACCATGGCACCAAACACCCCAGCAAGTCTCCTCCTGAACACCTCCAATGATGGCGACTCCACCACCTCCCCGGGCAGTCCATTCCAATGGGCAATCACTCTCTCTGTATAGAATTTCTTCCTAACATCCAACCTGAACCTCCCCTGGCGCAGCCTGAGACTGTGTCCTCTTGTTCTGGTGCTGGTTGCCTGGGAGAAGAGACCAACATCCACCTGTCTGCAACCTCCCTTCAGGTAGTTGTAGAGAGCAATAAGGTCTCCCTTGAGTCTCCTCTTCTCCAGGCTAAGCAACCCCAGCTCCCTCAGTCTCTCCTCATAGGGCTTGTGTTCCAAACCCCTCCCCAGCTTTGTTGCCCTTCTCTGGACTCGTTCTGTTCAAGATCTGTGAAGACTTTTAAAGGCATAGCCTAAAACTACCAAAAGAAAGATGCAAAAGCTGAACCATTTCCAGTTAAAACAGGGATGACAAACACAAGAAAAAGATACCTGAACACATCATTCATTTAAAAAGGAAGCAAAGATCAAACCAAACCCGGTTAATATCAGAAAAGCAACTAAGAACATTCATCAGGGGCGCAGTAAAACAAGATCCAGTTGGCTAAGGAGGAACATTAAGCCAGACCACAGAGGCTCTTGGCTTCCTGAAGAGAATCCTCATCTCTTGGGTCATTTATCTTTTCATGAATTTGAGCTAGGTAATAATCATGCTGTCCTCAAAGCTGAAGGGGCTGGAGGGTAATTAAAACTGAGTTCCACCAGGAGGATCTCAGACAATTAGGCATCCATACTTAAAAGAGAATTTCAAGAAAAGCCTCCTGATTCGTAATAAATGAAAACAGCAATGTTATTCGGTGCACTAAATTTCCTCCTAGGAATATTTTCAAGAGAATAATACTAATATGCATCTTGTAAAACAATGTGAATTGCACTTATGGATGTGTTTGAGGGAGACTTCATTTTGTATGATTTAGGCAAGTAGAAGAAAGGCAAGAACTTGTGCTTGAGTTCTTTTAAAACCACAATATGATTCTATGACTTGCTGCGGTGAGTTGAAAATTCCCCCCAACGTTAACTATGCCAGACCAGCTCAGTTGGAAGCAAATGAAGCTGTATTTACAAGCAAAACTCCAATCTACAATGAAATGCAATGAATGTCTACAAATTACACAATGTTTACAATTAATAAGCAGCACAAGAACCCCCTCTGGCCAAAAATCAGGGGACATGCTAATAGCTTCCTACTCCCTGCCCTCTTTCTTACCCCCTGGACAAAAAAGGGACAAGAGAAAAGAGCAGAGGGTTGTTAGAACTTAGCCAAAACAAGGCAGCCAAGGTCACCAGAAGCCAGCACAGCACAAAGTTAGTATCTCCCAGAGCGAAGAAGCCAAAAGAGAGATAGAAAGTTTACCAAAGTAATTCTTATGGTAGATATCTCTCCAATGGGATTGTTTAGAACTATCAATATTTTCCTTTTTACACCCCCCCATTAGTGATTTATTTACATTTTGCCACTTTCTGTCCAAGCTCTGTGGAAAATTCTAAAGGTACAGCCTAAAACTACCACACTTCCATATGTAACAAATTTACAGCTACAGGATTCCACCAAAGTAACTATTTTGTGTGCCTCTAGAAAGTAAAGCCCATACACCCCAACCAGAATCTGATTAAGATCTTCAATAAATAAGGGTCCATATATATGCAAACCATCCAGTTGTTTCTTTATTATGTGTCAGTGTTAAATCTAATAGCTTTGGAAGAGTTTAGTTTGCTTTATCACCCTTTCTCTCTCCTTTCTGTCCCTCTTCCAGAATAAAACATAAAAGCCCACAACACTTACAGAATATGTAAAACCCTGTACAACTGAAGATAGTGTTTGCTCAGGCTACAAAAATGTGAAGCCATAGCATTTTAAGAGCGGGGTGTGGAAGAGGCCTCATTAGAGCCTAAAGTCAGCCAAAGGAGCCCAGAGAAGGAAAAACAAACAGAAAACCCCAAACCAAACTGAAAAGATACTAGAATAATAGAATCATAGTGTTGGCTGGAGGGGACCTCTGGAGGTCATTTAGTCCCAACTCCAGTTCCAAACAGGACTTCTGCCAGAACTGCATCAGGTCATCCATGATTTTGTTTAGCAGAGTCTTGTAAATCTCCCAGGATGGACATTTCACAGGGGCCCAGAGTAAGCTGTTCCATTGGAGGCACTACTTGCCCCGTGAAAAGGATTTTCCTAATGTCTGTTTTGAATCTCTCAAGCAAGTAGTTTTATTTCTTGCTTCTTGCATATGTTTCCTGCCACTGACAAAAAGAGTTTTGCTCTCTATTCTTTGGACTGCCTTTAAGGAACCTGCTGACTGCTGTTAACCATTCCTGAGCCTTCTCTTTGCCACACTGAAGAAGTATGACTCTGCTAGCCTCCACTTATATCAGGTCCTAACCCCTGACTGTCCTGAGAGCTCTTTGATAGACACCTCCCAGTTTCTCAGTGTCCCGTTTGAACGCAGACACTGCTCTAACTGCAGCCATGCAAGTCCTGAACAGAGACAAGTGCTGCCCTTTTCTGGTCTGCTGGGCCAGCCCCTGCTTATGTTGCAGAGGACAATGTTTGACTTGTCCTAGGTTGGCTTGCATTCAGCTGGTGTCTGCCATGACCCTAGCTCCTTTCTGTCATGTGTTTCATAGACTTTTCTGATGGGTGGGTTTACTTCTCCTCTGGTGCAGAACTTTGTTCTTTTCTTGGTGAACTTCAGGAGGTCATTCTTGACAAACTCCCAGGTGTCACAGGGTGTCTTGGAAAGGAAACTCCATTATTTATCTGTTATTTATATGTCCCTTTAATACCATAACTACTTCACAAATCCCTGATAATTATCTGCACTAACAGATGAAGAAGATGCACAGCCAAGTAACAAGATTACAGCAATATTGACCTTTAGAAATGTTTGGAAACAAAAAATGGATTGCCAAGGACCTGAGCAGAACAAGCAAGAACTAATTTCAGACAGCCCTTAAGCCTAACTGTATTAAGTCTAGATACCAAATAGGCTACTAAAACTCCACTGGACCAGAAAAATATTTGAAAATTGGAGAAGCATTAAAATATACTAAAGTCAGAACACAAAATCAAGTAAAAGAACAGTAGATATATGTTTGGAGAGTGTCTTAACTGAATATGAAATCAAGCTTCAAGAGTGGTATCCCCATTTTGTTTCTAGTCCATTCCTGGCTTTCTTGTAGCCCCTCCTTCAGGCACTGGAAGGCTGCTATAAAGTCTCCCTGGAATCTTCTTTTCTCCAGGCTGAACAGCCCCAAATCTTGCAGCCTGATCCCATAGGGGAGGTGCTCCAGCCCTCTGATCATTTTCATGGCCCTCCTCTGGATGCACTCCAGCAGTTCAATGGCCTTCATATGCTGGGGGAAGCAGAACTGGATGCAGTACTCCAGGTGGGGTCTCACAAGAGCAGAGTAAATGGGTGGAATCATCTCCCTCATCCTGCTGGTCACACTTCTTTTGATGCAACCCAGGACATGGTTGGCCATCTGGGCTGCAAGTGCACATTGCCAGCTCCTGCTGAGTTTTTCATCAGCTGACACCGCCAGGGCCTACTCAAGATAGTGCTCTTGAGCCATTCCTCATCCAGCCTGTATTTGTGCCTGGGATTCCCCTGACCCAGGTGCAGGACCTTGCACTTGGCCTTGTTGAACTTCATGAGGTTGTCTGGGGCCCATCTCTCAAGCCTTTCCAAATCCTTCTAGATGGCATTCCTTACCTCCAGGATGTCAACTGGACCACACAGCTTAATGCCATCTGCAAACTTGCTGGGGGTGCACTCAATTCCACTGTCCATATCATTGACAAAGATGTTATACAGCACTGGTCCCACTGCTGACCCCTGAGGGACACCACTTGTCACTGGTCTCCATTTGGACACTGAGCTGTTGACTGCAATGGCTGGCCGGTGACTGCAATGGCTGGCCGGTGACGAGGATGTCATATGAAACAATATCCAATGCTTTGCACAAGTCCAGGTAGATGAGATCTGTTGCTTTTCCCTTATCCACTGATGTTCTAAGTCCATCATAGAAAGAAAGCCACCAAGTTCATAAGGCATGAGTTGCCCTTGCTGAAACCATGTTGGTGTTATGGCTATTATTAATATCTAATAATTGGCGAGTGATTAATAAAAATATGAATAACTTTCTTGACTCCAAAATCCCACAAAAATATTAATGAAGCCTATTTACAGATTCATAATGTTTGATTGCAGTTGGTTATTTACAGAGGGAACTGTCAAGCTAAACAGTTTTGCAAAAACCTGAAAATAGCACAAACACCACTTCAAAACCGGGAGGAGTGACGTGTGGCTCAAATGCCGGCTTTGGCCACCAAGGGGAACTCTAGAACTCACCCAACAGAGTGGCTAGGGCAACAGGACCTTTTAACAGGTGCCTGTAAAGAATCAGATTTGCTGGGTTACTCGCTGCAAATCACTTTACTCCAATGCGGAAGGTGTGCAGAAAGGGGCAACAAAGCTGCTGAGGGGTTTGGAGCACAACCCTGTGAGGAGAGGCTGAGGGAGCTGGGGTTGCTTAGCCTGGAGAAGAGGAGGCTCAGGGGAGACCTTATTGCTCTCTACAACTACCTGAAGGGAGGTTGTAGCCACGTGGGGGTTGGTCTCTTCTCCCAGGCAACCAGCACCAGAACAAGAGGACACAGTCTCAAACTGCACCAGGGGAGGTTTAGGCTGGATGTTAGGAAGAAGTTCTTCATAGAGAGAGTGATTGACCCTTGGAATGTGCTGCCCAGGGAGGTGGTGGAGTCACCATCACTGGAAGTGTTTGGGACGGGATGAGGCACTTGGTGCCATGGTTTAGTTGATTAGATGGTGTTGGATGATAGGTTGGACTTCATGATCTTGAAGGTCTTTTCCAACCTGTTTAATTCTAATCTAGTCTAGTCTAAAAGTTTAGACACCATTTTGGAAGGTGGCCAAGGAGAAATTTGAGTAGCAGGCCCCAACAATGCAAGAAAAATCTCTCTTCCTTTGTCCAAGCCTGTGTTTCAGCTGTGAAGTAACTGTCCTGGGAGGTCCATCAATCCAAAAAGGACATGTTCTGTTTCCCACCTGTACAGTCCTGTGCTTCAGCCATGAGGAGTAGGTGCTACCCTGTCTGAGCAAGAGAACCTGGGAGGTACGTACCACAGCACACCCTGTGATTTTACTTGTGTGACCATGGGGAGGCCATGAAGAAGTGGGACCGAAAAGCCACTCCAGCCATTTGCTCTCTTTTGCATCTGCCTCACCAGAACAAAAGGACTAAGAGAGCTGCTGCTGGCTTCCTGGTTCTCTGCCATGTGGTCAGGCCTGTTTCTTCTCTCTGCTGCATCTTCAAAGGACTGTTGACTGTTGGTTTTGTATATTCTCCCTGTCCAACCTTGTTCCTTGCCCTTGTGAACCCTTCCTGTTATTGTTTTATATATATATATTGTTTAAAGAAAATTTTACCTACTTCCAAACCAACTCCAAATTATTTCTTGGTAGGTTTGCCTCCTCCTTTTTTTCATCCTTATCCCACTTTCCTTTTTTTTTCCTTAGAGGAGGTGGGGATTCTCAGTCTTGCCCCCCCATCTGAGCTCTTAAATCCCAGTTGAGGCTCAAACCACCACACTGGACAATTAGTCCAGAGGGATGCTGTGGGGCACAGTGTCAAAAGCCTTACAAAAATAACACCCTATATACACACTTCCCTTTCATCAGCTACGTGAGCTCGTCATACAAGGTTATCAAATTAGTTAGATAGGACTTTCCCTCTGTGAACCCATGTTGCTTGTGCCTGATAATTGAATTATTCTACAATTGCTTTATGTCCAAAGAATGCATCTTCCTATTTTGCTCTCATTATTTGTGTAACAGACACAACCCCTGTTTCATGCAACAAATTTCTCACAGGGCTAGATAGTATGCATGGAAAGAATGAAAGGCTGGCAGTACTTGGGAGCTGATTTCTGGTGTCACATGGTACAATTTTAGCTTCCCAGTAGGAAGACTGACATTTTGCTAGGCCATAAGGCAGAAACCAAATAGATTTCCAGAGAACTACAAAACTTGTAATAAGCATTTGTTTTCCATGACCAAAATATGATCACTCTGAATATTAATTTCAAATGAATACATGAATCTTGGATAGATGTAAGCATGTGCCAATGATTCTTTTGAATGTATTATCCATCTTTATTGACATTCTGCTGTCTATTATGTTGCTTGTGCAGAGCTGCATTTAGAATGTATATAATTCCACTGACTTTGCTGGTTACACCAGGCATGAAAGCAGCCCACCCACTGACTTCATATTTTGAAGGCAAAGCTGTGCAATTGTAACAGGCACCACATTATGTCTTTACTGAATTCAAAGGCATTCTTCCACCCAAGGGCTCCCCCTTCTTTTTATGCACCTTGCTCCTTTCTTCACTTTTTATTACCACGCTGCTCCCTCAACATGATTGCATCTGCATTTTATTAAGATTACTGCTACTGTTTAAGAAACACCATATCTCGCTGCATCATGCTGTGTTTTAATATTTCCTGCTTTATTCTACTTGTGTTTCCTTTAATAGATAAATATATATTTTAACATGCAACAAAATCAGACTGCTTTAAGCAATAAATTGCTAAATTTGCATCTAGAACGCTACCAAGCATCCTAGCAGCCTGCCAGGCTCAGAGGAAATATCGAGGCTGCCAGTTACATTAGCTGAAGAGTCAGACTATAGCCAGCCAAGAAAAGATTGTCTGTCTGCTGGAAATGATTATTGTGATTATTTAGACTTGAAGTGGTGCCCGCTGCTTCCTCTTCAAACACAGACAAGGTACGAGAAACCTTGCCCCAGAAATCATACTGTACAGCTTGAAACATCCAAGCCACCAGTGACTGACAGTGATTTCTAAGGGGAATGGGGAGAGGGTGGAGGAGAGGAACAAATCCCTTAAGTAAAGAAAAAAAATCTTCTGAAGATCCCTGTGCAAAATACACAGGCATGTACCTGTGTGTGTATGTGTAAATATATGCATCATTACTTTTCAAAGGCTCAGTCTCTCTCTCATACTGAATAACATCCTGATCCTACAGTCAGCTCCATTGTTGTACTGGGTCACCATAGAGAACCCCCTGGGCAGCTGAGGGGGATGCCATGCAGAGGCAATTGCAGTCTCATGATTATATAGCTCCAAGAGTCCATTAGAAGGCAGCATTTCTGAACATCAGTACAGGTGTTGCCCTTGGGTTGAGACTATACTACAGGAGGGAGGGTCTGCTACTGCTGTCAGTCAAAGGGCATTGCAAATTTAACATTAAAATATTGTTATGTAAATATATGAAACCTGCCATGTTCTCTACCATGTTCTTTCTCTGGTTTTCCTATACCAACATCTGAAGCTTTGGAAGCAGAAAGACAAGCTCCAGGGACATCATGAAGGATACCTGGTACGCTGTTGGAGTAAACTTGGGCATGAAGGTCCTGTGAGATCTAATGGCTTTTGCTCACTTTATATCCAAAGTTGTGCTTGCAGGCTTGCAATGCCAGTGGCTAAAAAAATCTGGTTTTGAGGGCATTCTCTGAGCCTGTCTCTACTAGGCAGTAGAAGTACAGCCTTCCTTCCTCCACCTGTGTTTTCTTTAGTCCTGAAATCCTGCACTCTGTCAACCCAGGGCTGTGAATTTATCTCTGGAGCTTCTTTATTTAGCTAGTAGATTCACTGCTGTGTAACAGAGAGTGAAAAAATGCAGCCAAACAACACATCTCAAACAGCAACAACAAAAGAACAACCAACTAACCAGCAACACACCCCCTCAGCCCTCCTTTCTGCCCTTGTCTACCCAAGCTGTAATGTTATTTATTCTGAAAAGAAAGAAGTTTGGTCTCTAAAAAGAAGATACACATCTAGCAACAAGAAGTGATAAAAAAAGAACAACCTTTCTCTTGATACTTGATTAGTTGCTGCTTCTACTTCATGCATTTCAGACATTAAAACTCCCATACTGAGCCTACCAACCTCCTGGCCAGAGAGAGTCTGAAGGGTGAAGGAAAAGTGAAGAAATAAGGATGTGCAAGCAGAATAGGAAAGGACTTGGATGACTGCTCTGTAATGAAAACTGATATCACTGTAAACCAATGTAATAATTCATCTCAGCTGATAGATCAGCCAACTGCTAATACACTGTGAATACAATAGACAGTCTGGGCTCTGTAAGATGAATGTTTTTCTGCATGCAAGCTGCAACTAAAAGGGCTATTTTGTCCTTTCATTAGTCTAGAATAAATAATGGTTATGATATTACATATCTCTTGCCTTATCTCTGACAGCTTCTTCATGCTGAAATAGGCTGTTTCTGCAGTATGCAACACAGCTTCTCAGTGTGATCTTGTGTGAGACAGAAAGGGAGTCATTCATGCTGGAAAATGCCTGGCAAAATTTCAAAGTTGCTTTCCTTTTTAATCAGTCTTGAATGCAGCTACAATGTGTTCCTGGGATTTTGAGTACAGTTAGAGATGTGGTTCTGTTTGCTGATAGTGAGTTACTTTTTATTTTGTGGCACAGTTACCAGTTATATTACAGTGATGAAGCCTTGTGTGAGAGATTCTAAGGGGAAGTAGATTAAATTCTGGTGTTTGGTTTTGGAGTGTCTTTATAATTCCTTCATCTGAGCAGTCTGTTGTAACCTAGGAAGCACAATATATAGGATAGGATAGGATAGGATAGGACAGGACAGGACAGGACAGGACAGGACAGAATAGAATAGAATAGAATAGAATAGAATGGAATGGAATGGAATAGAATAGAATATAGAATAGAATAGAATAGAATAGAATAGAATAGAATAGAATAGAATAGAATAGAATAGAATAGAATTAACCAGGTTGGAAAAGACCTTCCAGATCATTGAGTCCAGCCTATCACCCAACACCATCTTATCAACTAAATCATGGCACCAAGTGCCTCATCCAGTCTCCTCTTAAATGCCTCCAGTGATGGTGACTCCACCATCTCCCTGGCAGAACATTCCAATGGCCAATCTCTCTTTCTGCAAAGAATTTCTTCCTAACATCCAGCCTAAACCTCCCCTCGCACAGCTTGAGACACTGTACTCTTGTTCTGCTGGTGGTTGCCTGGGAGAAGAGACCAGCCCCCACCTGGCTACAACCTCCCTTCAGGGAGGTGTACAGACTAATAAGGTCTCCTCTGAGCCTCCTCCTCTCCAGGCTAAGCAACCCCAGCTCCCTCAGCCTCTCCTCACAGGGCTGTGCTCCAAACCCCTCCCCAGTTTTGTTGCCCTTCTCTGGACTCGTTCCAGCAAGTCAACATCTTTCCTAAACTGAGGGGCCCAGAACTGGACACAGGACTCAAGGGGTGGCCTAACCAGTGCAGAAGGAATGATGTACACTAGCCATTTCAAATTTACTGACAATTTCTGTCTATATTTTTATTTAACCTTTATGAAGTATGGAACAAAAAGAGCCAAAACCTTCCAATAGTCATACTGAAATGTTTCTTGTGCTTAAACTCAGTACTATGAAATTAATCACTGAGCCTATAATGACAGACAAGTACAAGAATATAATCTGGACATGGGAAAGTTTACCTTCATGTGGTCTACTGAACTGGATAACAGAACAGTGCCTCCCTCTATTATTTTCCTAGGAAACAGTAAGCAATTTGTTTGTTTGCAAAACTAAGTCCAGTTTAGTTGATAGTATGCCACTGCAGAATTAAATCTGTGTATAAATTTATGAACCAGTTATTGAGAAGAAGGAAGAAACAATCCTATTGTTGGGGATTTAATATCTTTGATGGTCTATGGTCGAGAATCAGTATAGGAGAGTAAACTGAAGTGATATCATTCATGAGCATGGCACACAGTCAAAAACATGGCAGATGGCCAGTTAAGTCTCAGACAACACAACAGAAAGATGGTTTCATGACACATTTGTAGGGATAACCTTCTCCATGAGCTCTTTAGACCCAAAGAAATAAGCTGAACTGCCAGCTAAGTCATTTGAGCTGGTAAAATTATTCCTGGCCATTTTATTTAGTAATACAACTGTACATGTAGAATAGAATAGAATTAACCAAGTTGGAAAAGACCTTTGAGATCATTGAGTCCAACCCATCATCCAACACTATCTAATTGATTAAACCACAGGACCAAGCGCCCCGTCCAGTCTCTTCCTAAACACCTCCAGTGATGGTGACTCCACCACCTCCCTGGGCAGCCCATTCCAATGGCCAATCACTCTTTCTATGAAGAACTTCTTCCTAACATCCAGCCAGTCCTTTGATGTTGTTTAGATTTCTCCATCCATATCTACAAGTGCATATACTTTCTCTTGCATATAATAGACAAGAAAGCTGTTTACCAGATTTGCAGCTCCAAGCACTTTAAAGCTTCTTCAAATTTCATTTCAAACAATAAAATAACTGCTGTTCTCCTTTCAGACTGCCTTGGAAACATAGTGTTTACTTGCAGCTGTTGAAACCAAAGAAAATGGGGCATTCCAGTTGTTTTCATAACTAGTACCAAACTGTATTCCCATCCTAGCAATTCTGAACAGTATTATGTTTAGCTCGTAACTGTTTTCAAATGCAAGTATTCTCCATGAAACAGACAGTGTGGTTTCATAATAGATTCTGCTTGTATTTGAGATAGATGGATGTTTGACTTTGTCATTTGGAGAAAGCTGAATGGGCTCAAGAGACTTAGAAGCTGAAGTTGTTTATCTCTGCTTCAGGGAAGGCTATGAAACTGTGTATCACTTCAGTGACTGCAGAACTGCAAAACAAATGTAACCTTCCAGGACCAAATCTCAGTTTTGAGATATTCCAGTAAAAATTCCAAGCCTCACATATCAAGAAAACCATTCTTTGACTTATCCACATGCAAGTAGAATAGAATAGAATAGAATAGAATAGAATAGAATAGAATAGAATAGAATAGAATAGACCAGACCAGGTTGGAAGAGTCCTTCAATATCATCGTGTCCAACCCATCAACCAATCTGACCCACCTAATCAACTAAACCATGGCACCAAGCACCCCATCAAGTCTCCTCCTGAACACCTCCAGTGATGGTGACTCCACCACCACCCCAGGCAGCCCATTCCAATGGGCAATCACTCTCTCTGTGTAGAACGTCTTCCTAACATCCAACCTAATCCTCCCCTGGCGCAGCCTGAGACTGTGTCCTCTTGTTCTGGTGCTGGTTGCCTGGGAGAAGAGACCAACCTCTGCCTGTTTACAACCTCCCTTCAGGTAGTTGTAGAGAGCAATAAGGTCACCCCTGAGCCTCCTCCTCTCCAGGCTAAGCAACCCCAGCTCCCTCAGCCTCTCCTCATAGGGCTTGTGTTCCAAGCCCCTCACCAACTTTGTTGCCCTTCTCTGGACTCATTCCAGCAAGTCAACCTCCTTCCTAAACTGAGGGGCCCAGAACTGGACACAGTACTCAAGGTGTGGCCTAACCAGTGCAGTGTACAGGGGCAGAATGACCTCCCTGCTCCTGCTGGCCACACTGTTCCTGATGCAGGAAGTAGTATCAAAATATCTGACCTAGCTTGCTGGTGCAGCTGGGGTGGCCAGAATTTTTTTTTCCCCCTTCAGATCACATTAGTCTATTTTCTGGAAATGGAATGGTCTTTATAGGCCCTCTGAAGACCCATAAATATTTGAAAACACTTGAAAAATGATCACCTGGGACTTTTTGGCAACTGTGTTGAGGTATACTTTTGACAAAGTATGTATTCTCACAGCACCCTACAATGGCTTGCTAATCATGCATTCTGTGGCTCACACACACAACGCTATTGCTGTGCATTAGGATGCATTTATAACACATATCCAGAATGGATATTATTTATAACATGGGCACAAGAAGCCATTTCAGGAAGAAGACATAATGCTCACTCAAACCTTGACACACTTTTCTGTCTTTAGAATCTGTTGGTTTCCCCCCCCCCCGTCACTTTTAATAGAACGAAACTGATTTATACTATGTGTAAAATCAAATCAATTTCATACAAAAAAAGTGCCATAATAGCTTTACAAAGAGAATCCATACTTTAGAAGTTTTGAGGTTTGAGTTGGTCAAAATTTGGTGGCTCTACCTTGTTAGGCAAAGTTAAATGTACATATATTTGTAGTTGGGACCATCTGATTTGAAAATGGAACAACAAAGGGCAACAAGGATGGTGAGGGTCTCAAGCACAAGCCCTGTGAGGAGAGGCTGAGGGAGCTGGGGTTGCTTAGCCTGGAGAAGAGGAGGCTCAGGGCAGACCTTCTTGCTCTCTACAACTACCTGAAGGGAGGTTGTAGCCAGGAGGGGGTTGGTCTCTTCTCCCAGGCAACCAGCACCAGAACAAGAGGACACAGTCTCAAGCTGTGCCAGGGGAGGTTTAGGCTGGATGTTAGGAAGAAGTTCTTCACAGAAAGAGAGATTTGCCAATGGAATGTGCTGCCCAGGGAGGTGGTGGAGTCACCATCACTGGAAGTGTTTAGGAAGAGCCTGGATGAGGCACTTCATGCCATGGTTTAGTTGATTAGATGGTTTTGGATGATAGGTTGGACTTGATGATCTCAAAGGTCTTTTCCAACCTGGTCTATTCTATTCTATTCTATTCTATTCTATTCTATTCTATTCTATTCTATTCTATTCTATTCTATTCTATTCTATTCTATTCTATTCTATTCTATTCTATTCTATTCTATTCTATTCTTCAGCCCTGTAATCATTTGATCTAGAAGTATAAATATGTGTGGTTCAGTAATCATGGAATTTTAAAGTACTTCACTGAAAAAAAGGAGCACTCTGTGGTCTGTTGTAAAGTTAATATATTGGTCAACTGTATGTCTTAAAAAAAAAAAGTGATAGAATTTTATATGTCAGCTGAATGCAAGACACTGAGCCTCTGTTTATTGCCTGTGCTGAGCATCTGCCCCAAAATTATGGGATTATACAGCCTTTAACAATCATGCTTTCTGAGTATTTCCTGGTTTTTTTATAACCCTCTCTTTACCAGTGCATGCATGACAATGTGTTTTATCTGCTCTAAAATGTTGTCATGAATAAATCATTTCAGTTCCAGCAGCAGCAGGGAGGCTTGCTCCCTCCCTCTCCTTCTTCCCAGTATAGTCTTATGAATGCTGCAGCTTCCTTCAGAGGAGACCAGGTTTGGAGCCTGTTTGCAAAAATGGACTGTGCTATATCAAGCAACTGCTATGGTTACAGTTGTAGGAGTATTTAAACCAAAGGTAAAATCTGATGCATGTTGTGATTATATTCTTTGGAATTAAAAACTAGGAGGGAGGAGAGAGAGAGGGAGAGTAATGAAAGGGAAAGGGGAGGGGAGAGGAAAGAAAGGGAAAGGGAAAGGAGGAGGGGAGGAGGGGAGAGGAGAGGAGAGGAGAGGAGAGGAGAGGAGAGGAGAGGAGAGGAGAGGAGAGGAGAGGAGAGGAGAGGAGAGGAGAGGAGAGGAGAGGAGAGGAGAGGAGAGGAGAGGAGAGGAGAGGAGAGGAGAGGAGAGGAGAGGAGAGGAGAGGAGAGGAGAGGAGAGGAGAGGAGAGGAGAGGAGAGGAGAGGAGAGGAGAGGAGAGGAGAGGAGAGGAGAGGAGAGGAGAGGAGAGGAGAGGAGAGGAGAGGAGAGGACTTGACTTTGAAGTCTAGGGTTGTGTTCAGTTCTTTCATTTGTCTAAAAGCTCTTAAAAACTCTGGTGGAAAATCTTTGATCACCTTATTTCCTAATCAAACAAAGATAAAAGACTGCTTTTGCATGCCTTATCTATCTGGCAGCTATCTGCTTTAGGAGACAATAATATCTTGTTATAGTTACATTTCACACAGAGCTTTCTGAGATCCTAATCTCATTGAGTACCCTTCTGACAGAGAAATATTAGAATATTTTCTTTTGCAGATCATGTATTTCATAGCACTCTGAAGGCTGGGTATTGTCTGTTTTCAGATTTCTACTCATTAGCTTTTACATGTGTAGAGTTGAAGCCTGAGCTTTAGCCAAGTATGACTTAGAGAAACCTCCCTTTCCCCTGCTGCACCTTGGCTGCCTTCTTGGCCCACTGACAACAGTACCATCCCCATTTCTGCACACAGTGTATGGCACCAGAAAGCTATTAAGCCAGGCATGCTCAGCCAACAGCCAGGCAGATTCCTTTTGCTTACTATGAAGGGTTAGGCTGATGAAAGAATTGCTAGCATGCTTCTCAATCTCTGTGCAAGGATCTCCCATAAACACACCCTCCCCCACCAGGTGAACAGTGAGGGGAGAGCTTCACATAGCATTATAAGGAGATAGATGTTTCCATTTGTGTCATTCCAGAGCATCAAGAGCAGACCAAAGGGCAGCCTGAAGTGCAATTCTATTGGAAAGAATCATTGATTTCCTCCTTTCTGACTGGATGTACCAGCACCAGCAAGCAAATCTATAAACCAAACAAATCTTCCCTTACCCGGTACTAGTTTTGCCAAACTTCAACTGCAACAGCAGAGACCTTGCCACCATCCAGGTGTCCATTCTGCAGTGACAATCCCTACCAACCATCCAGAGGAGAAACGAATTAGTATCAGTGGCATCTATCAGAAGAAGAGGACCAGCTCCTCTCTTCGGTTTATCTGGTCTCTGAGGGATTTGATGTAGATCTATTGATAGCTGGGGTCTTGTAGGCTTTGGCTGGCAAAACAGTTCCAAACACCCTCAGAGATGAGAAGCAAGATGCTGCTCTGCACCACTGGCTCCCTTAATGTCAGATGAAGAGCAAGTAGTTTCTGAAGAAGATTATGGGATTGAATGTTTATCATTGCAGGAAGTGCATAGCCCATGTAGTTCCTCCCAGGCATGTTCTCCTAACAATTACTCTGACAAAGCAACAATATACTATGTGAAATCTATAGCACAGGTGATAAGAAATGTCTTGGTATTCTGCTGAAGGGACCATGGATGATCCTTCCTTGAGATTTGAAATGCTTGATTGTGCAAGTATCCCATAAACAGAAATGCAGAGCAGACAACATTTGATGTGTTGAAGGCTTTGCTTCAGAGAAGCATTCACACTCATGGATACCTGTTTGTATTCTCAGGAGCCATTTGATCTCAGTAAAATGGATCTGGTAGTTTTCTGAGAATGTGGTTTGCATGCTTAGTGAATCCATTTCAGATCATATTCATGTTTGTGTTGTCTCAGTTTTCACTTTACCTAGATCCAGGAAATTCACAGCAGATGATTAGAAATAGTTTGTGTTTCTGGACCCCTCATCCTATTTCCTCTCTAGGTTTAATTGGAGTAGGATTTACAGAGTTTCAATTATTTCTTATTACAAAACCTAATTAAAGAAATAATAGCAAGTGCATTTCCCCCCCCCAGAACATATCTTTGTTACATGTTTCAAACACCCCGCCCTGAATGGGAAAATTCATCTTCTTTTCACTAGAAGAAAACATTCTAACAAGTCAATGATTCATCATGTAAAATACACTGTTGTCTATAAATG
The DNA here is from genome assembly GCF_026170545.1 of Melanerpes formicivorus. NCBI lineage: Eukaryota > Metazoa > Chordata > Aves > Piciformes > Picidae > Melanerpes > Melanerpes formicivorus. The sequence continues at coordinate 6,403,648 of NW_027142363.1, read as the reverse complement.
TGGGCAGCAGCTCTGATGTGTTGATCTGTGTATTACACTTGATTCCAGGGGATGGATCCTGTAGAAAGTAATTATTCAGTAGTTGGGGAAATAGAATAGAATAGAATAGAATAGAATAGAATAGAATAGAATAGAATAGAATAGACCAGGTTGGAAGAGACCTTCAAGATCATCGAGTCCAACCTATCATCCAAACACCACCTAATCAACTAAAACCATGGCACCAAGCACCCTGTCAAGTCTCCTCCTGAACACCTCCAGTGATGGTGACTCCACCACCCTCCTCAGGCAGCCCCATTCCAATGGGCAATCACTCTCTCTGTGTAATACTTCCTCCTAACCTGATTCTTACATTTTAGTTCTGAAGAGAACTTTTCCAAAAGGTTTTAAAATTAAATTAGAAGAATAGTTTTATTTTGGTGAAGTATTATAGGCATGAAAGCATCAAGATCTGCATCTGAAATGGTTTGGAAATTTATTTGCTACCAGTCTCTGGGCTTCTCACCTTGCACTCCAGCACTGTATGATTCATTAACAGCTCAATCCTGGAGAGGTAGTGAAAAAAGTTGCGCAGATTTCACAGGGGCTTGTGGACCAAATGTATTTTCCCCTTGCCTTTCATTTCACAAAAGAAAAGAATGAAAGGGCCTTTAAAAAATAATGCTTCTGTGGGGTGAACTTCCAGCCTCATCAAAGTCAGGGAGGATGGGAGATCCAATTCTCATCCCTCCCTCCTGAAAGATTCCTCTTATGGATATGAAAACTGCAGCGTGGGCTGGTTTACAGAATACAGAATTACAGAATTAACCAGCTTGGAAAAGACCTTTGAAATCATCCAGTCCAACCTATCACCCAACACCATTTAATCAACTAAACCATGGCACCAAGTGCTCATCCAGGCTCTTTTTAAACACCTCCAGTGATGGTGACTCCACCACCTCCCTGGGCAGCCCATTCCAATGGCCAATCACTCTTTCTGGGAAGAACTTTCTCCTCACCTCAAGCCTAAACTTACCTTTTTCTTTTTGGCTCAATTCCCCAGTATAAGCTCAGTACCAATATCATTATAGGTAACAACCTTATCATACCCCTTTTCACTTGACATAGTATCATGGAGAAGCAGGCTGCAAATAAATGAACATAAAGTTATTTTTTTCCATGAAGTACAGAGATAATCACTATTCCATTGCTGAGTGTAGAGGAGCTAATAGTTATTATATTCACAGTTTAGCTACTCCAGCTGAGTAAAGTAACTATCCACACTCCAGCCAGGGATTGATGCTCACACATCAAGACTTTGCACACAGATGAAGCAATTGCAAATGGCATGTAACTGCCCCTTAGCAGATCTGACACCCTGTGACCAATATGCCTTGCCAGAATCTACTGTTCTCTTGCATTATGTTCAACCTTAATTGTCCCTTGATTTTAAAGTGTATATTTGCTTCTTGGATTGTTAGGCAGTACATTAAACATTCAATAAATGCCACTAATTCCTACACCCACAGAAACATAATTTACTTGAATGTTTTAATCCAATCTACTACATCGATGAGGAAGGTTATTTGCCAATGTTTTGAAGCCAGGCAGGGTGAGAGGGAAGAGTTGTTACGTTTTCCAAGCGTATATCTAGGTCCCAGATGGAAACAATTCTACAACAGAAGAATGAAATCTGGTAGGATATTCTTGAGATCTTGTTAGTTGAGCAGCACGTTACTGGTACTGAGGCCAATTTTCCAGAAGACTGATTTGAATTGCAGAAAAGAGGAGTGGAGGAAGGCTAAGTGATATTCTAAGTTAACCCACAATATGCTGCAGTCTAGGGAATTTTATGTAATGCAACATGCATAATTAACTCAACTACAGGTCTGGCTGTTTTTAATACTGACTGATAGTGTATATCCCTGTGTTTTCAAAATGAAAAGCCTTCAGTGCTTCAAGGGGGGAAAGTGGATGGTATGTATTTCTTTACTGATTACAGTACTTAGAAGACTTTACCATCTCTATTTATAATCCTAATGTTTATCTTTTACATCAGAGGCTTCAATCTGCAACACTTAAAAGCTTCACACATTTTTGTTGCAAAAAGCCACCATTGAAGCAAATAAATGATGCCCCCTATCAGCCCACATATCTTTCAAAATAGATTGTTATACTAATCAGTGAACAAAAACAAAAGGCCTTTTAGAGCCTGCCAGCAAAGATGGAACGAATTACTTCTGAGATGCGAGACTGCAGAGCTGGTAGCTTGCTAAGCAATCATTGTTGGAGACTATTGCCCTTTCAGAGTTCTTAAAAACAAAAAGTTTCATGGCAAAATTAACATCCAACTTAACATCTGTTTCCTAGCAGAGGGAAGATAGTCTTGTGGATTAAAGCTGAGGACTTCTGGACTCAGATTTCTCATGGAGCACTGGCCAAATCACTTAATCTCCCTCTCCTCCACACTTCATAAGTAAAATGGAGGCTAAAAATACTTCCTTGGGCTGCCTTTATCGCTTACAGTGAAAGCTCTTTGGTGAAGGCTGTGCCTTGTATGGGGACCTATATCTATTGATGAAGTAGTTCTGAACTCAGGTCCTTTGGGCCCTATGATAAACCAATGAAGAAAAGTAATCAGAGAACAGGCTGATATATCACATGATCAGGGAGTTATATCATATATACTAGAGCTGACAGAAAAAAAGAAGTCAGTAATATAAGATAGGATTAGTGGATTGGGTATTTCTTTCATGAAAGTGATTGGGTATTTCTTTCATGAAAGTAACCAGGAGTTTCATGAGTTTTGTGATTATTTGTTGCTGGGGGAAAAAAAAAACCCATCACAACAGCCAGTCATCCTCCAGTGGCACAGTGAAATTATCAAGACTAAAGCAAGTAAATCTAACTCATTAGGTCTGAGAAGATCTTCAGCACAGAAATACTGTTTACTTTGAAATATCTCAAGTGTATATAACTTTTAGACATAAAGCCCTAAAAACCTGATGCTGGATATAAGCAACTGTAACTTCAAATACTTTTTTTAAATGACTGCCCTTTCCCAAAGTGAAGCAGACCTTTGGCTATAGTTTCAAGCTTCTAGCTCTTTAAAAAGCACTGATATTGGTTTAAAATCATGTCTTCAGAATGTTGAAAAGAGTTACTGGGTGAACAAGGAGTTAGCTCAAAGTTCTGGGTGCTGCACTTTGGTCACAGAACCCTGTGCAGCACTATGGGCTGGGGTTGGAGTGGCTGGAGAGCGGCCAGGCAGAGAGGGACCTGAGGGTACTGGTTGATAGTAGGCTGAACATGAGCCAGCAGTGTGCCCAGGTGGCCAAGAAGGCCAATGGCAGCCTGGCCTGCATCAGGAGCAGTGTGGCCAGCAGGAGCAGGAAGTCATTCTGCCCTGTACACAGGACTGGTTAGGCCACACCTTGAGTCCTGTGTCCCAGTTCTGGGCCCTTCAATTTAAGAAGGACATTGAGACACTCGAACGTGTCCAGAAAAGGGCAACAAAGCTGGTGAGGGGTTTGGAGCACAAGCCCTATGAAGAGAGGCTGAGGGAGCTGGGGTTGCTTAGCCTGGAGAAGAGGAGGCTCAGGGGAGACCTTCTTGCTGTCTACAACTACCTGAAGGGAGGTTGTAGCTGGGAGGGGGTTGGTCTCTTCTCCCATGCAACCAGCATCAAAACAAGAGGACAGAGTCTCAAGCTGTGCCAGGGGAAATTTAGGCTTGAGGTGAGAAGAAAGTTCTTCACAGAAAGAGTTGTTGCCATTGGAATGTGCTGCCCAGGGAGGTGGTGGAGTCACCATCCCTGGAGGTGTTCAAGAGGGGATTGGACGTGGCACTTGAAGCCATGGCTTAGTAGTCATGAGGTGTTGGACTGATGATCTCTAAGGTCTTTTCCAACCGTATTGATTCTATGATTCTGTGATTTATCAAACCAGCTTGGTTTGAGGTGAAGCCATAAAAATAAATATCCAAAAATCTTAATCATGAAACTATGTTAAAAAGAAAAAAAAAAAAGAACAAAAGAAGAAAGTTGTGTTTTGAACTTTTCCACAGTAAACCAAAACGTTTTCTTTCTTCTTATAGGAACCTGCTTGGCTTTTTTAAACCTGCTAGTATTACCTCACTGACTTTCTGCAAGCGTGCTCTGCTGAAGGCTGAAGTTCTTGTTGAGCTGAAAATGGCATTTGATTTGTGTTTGCAATTGCATGCGCTGCGAAGTGAGGTTTCTTCAAACAACCTGA
>NW_027142363.1:6161278-6399316 GCF_026170545.1 Melanerpes formicivorus | reverse complement strand
TATTCCTTTCTTTGCTAGTACTTTGCAGTGCTATGGCCATGTATATTTTATCTCAGCTTTCTGTCTTTTTCCTTCAACTTGAGTCTGATTATTTTGCATTAATGATCAACGTTTCAGAGATTTCTTTGCCTAGTTTTCCTCGCTATTTTGATGCCCATCTTTAGGACGAGGCTGTTTTTTTCCTCTCCACAATACCTTATGTATGGTGCTAACTTCACAAAAAAGCCTGGATTTAGCTGCAAAACCTTTGGTATGTCTATAGTAAGCTGCAGACAGTGCAACGTGACTGTCTATTCCTGTTTTGCTGCTTGGCTTCAGGCAGCAAATGAGAATTTCAATTGTATTTTCACATGATTTTCCTCGGTCTCGTCATTCCAATGTTTCAGACATTAATTGTAAGACCATATGTTCCAGAGCATAAACACCTTAATTAAAATGTGGTGTTGTTCCTCCCCTCCTCCCTCCCTCCCTTTTTTTTTTTTTTAATGTCACATTTTTTTATCTAAAATCTTTCAGGTTTTGTGCATTACAAAACAAAACCCAACCCAACCAAACAGAAACAAATGACACAAGGACAACAACAAAAGCATTAAAAACTCAGCTCACGTCCTCTTCGAGATTTAATTTTAGACTTTAAATCTATTGGCAAAGGATTGAGTGAAAGACTTCTTCTAAGAAAGTGCTAATTAGTAGAATTTCAGAGTTTCACTGAGTTAAAACCAGAGTTAAAAGAAGCAGTCACTACTATATTTGCTCATGGTTTCTTTCTAAATTTGGCATATTGTTTCTCATGATATTTACTATTTTTGCTTGCTTGCTTGCTTTTAATTTCTGCTTTATTTCCACCCCCCCTCCCCCCCCCCCCTTATCCTGGCTGTGCAGGTGACTGGACAGCATTGTTGGAACTTATTGAAAAAAGAATAGAATTGCCAAGTCATAAAATAGGTCTTTGCCTAAGCTGTAGTACAGGGTGTAAGACCTGCAACAATTTCTCAGAACTTATTGGAAAAATACAAGAGGCTAAAATGCGGCCAGACAAGCTTTACGTGTGGATGTGAGTGAGAAGTAGTACATGACTTGGACTCTGAAAGGCATGAAGGTAGCATGAATTTGTTGCCTCCACATTGTAGAAAAAAAAACCAAAAATTACTTTCTTCAACTGTCTGCTAACAGAATAGAATAGAATAGAATAGAATAGAATAGAATAGAATAGAATAGAATAGAATAGAATAGAATAGAATAGAATAGAATAGAATAGACCAGACCAGACCAGGCTGGAAAAGACCTTTGAGATCATCGAGTCCAATCTATCATCCAACACTATCTAATCAACTAAACCATGGCACCAAGCACCCCATCCAGTCTCTTCCTAAACACCTCCAGAGATGGTGACTCCACCACCTCTCTGGGCAGCACATTCCAATGGTTAATCACTCTTTCTGTGAAGAATTTCTTCCTAACATCCAGCCTAAACCTCCCCTGGCACAGCTTGAGACACTGTCCTCTTGTGCTGGTGCTGGTTGCCTGGGAGAAGAGACCAACCCCCTGAAGACTGACACATGAACTTTTCTCTGTCAGATCTACAGCAGGTTTTCAAAAAAGACAAAAATCATGACATTTATGAAAGGCAAAATGACATCCCAGTGAAACAAATGTCATTAAAAAAGAAAGGAGTCTGCAAATGAAGAGCCATATGATCAAGTCAGTTAGGCGGTCTAGGTTGATCTATACAACAAACAATTGATCAAGCTGGTGGGCCAGATCAAGTCTGACCTGATGCAGGAGAACTCAGAGATGGTTTAGCCATGTGCTTGACAGTGTTAGACCAACAATTGAACTCTGTGATCTTGGAGGTCCTTTCAAACCTTTATGATTCTGTGATTCTAAGATTTTTCTGGCTTGATTCTGCTAGTAAGTTGAAACTCATCAACAAATTAACTTACCCAAATTATTGTTACATTAAGAGTGCTTTGTCATCATACAATGAGGGGATTAAAACCATGTTTTAGAAGTCAGGCTTTAATCAATCATTTTTCATTCTGACAATGTACTTAAATACAGCAAGACAGTTTAGGGAGCTGTTTCAACATTTGTTTGAAGTATGACCTCTGAATCAACTGGATGACACAAAATCCACGAAACCCACCTGTTTTCCTACAAACAATTCTATCTATCTGATATCCCACAATATCAGCCCACTTTCCTTATGCTTCAGTTTCTATGGCCTGAGCAGGGAAAAACGAATTTATGTGAGTCCTTTTGTGGGCTGAAGGTCTTAATAACGCCCTGTGGCATTCTGCCCGATATGTTTATTTCCAGAGCCATCTGCTGCCTATAGTTCAACAGAAAGCATGACTTGGCTAGGAGGGAGACTTTGTGCAAAGAGCAGTGCTCATCCAGTTTTACTGTCTGTTCTGAGGTCTGTGCATTTTTTCAGTCCTTGGAGGAAATAATTCATTCACCACACCCTTTTCTAGGGGGTGCAGTCTCACCACATGTTTTCTTAGGCACTGCATCAAAATTGAATATCCCACAGTAAACACCTGCAACCTACACACGTGTGGTTGCTAGTCAAATGCTTTATAAATTTAATTCCATAAAGAGAAACTGAAAAGTTATGCTACTTGTATCTTGGTTTTATATGCAAAAGGCCAAGTGTATCTCTTTCAGGCTGGTACTTAAATATCCCAAAAGGCAACAAGCAGCTCTTTATATGAATGACATTTGACTTATAGTTGAGGAATATTTGGACTTTGTCTTGGAAGCACTCAGACATCAGGGATGCACTGAAAAAGAAGAGATTCATTTTGAACAGATTATAAAAACCATGTGTGACAGAGTAGAACAAATGGTAAGTACTTTTTTGAACATCATTGCAAAAGGGACTAGTAGTATTTTATGCACAAAGCATGCATAAGCTGAACAATATATCCAGTAGCTTGTACAGGCACCCCACATATGCTAGGCTGGTGGTCAAAACAGGGATGTGAAATACTTAGGTGAAACAGATGCCCTGAAATGACCCACTCCTTCATTTTCTTCTGAGCTTATGCTATAATTCTTCTTCTAGAGGGTGTCAGAAACAAAGATTGAGGTCAGACCCTGGAACTCCATTGTAAAATTTCAGAAGAGTTTATGTCTGATCCATACACCAAGAAAAAAAACAAAAGGAAGAAAAAGAAAGAAATCCAATCTTATATCTTGTGTCATTAAAGTTCAGTTCACCAAATCAGTGCTCTGTGTAGTTTTTGTTGTCCTAAAGAGAAGCTGTGCAAAAAGCACTACAACTAAGCTATCACAGAGCTTTACCACCCTCTCATCAAACTGATCTGCCCATTGAACTAAGCACAAGGTACCTAGCTATGAATATACCTAAGTTACTATTTCTATCAGACCTACATCTGCTGAATTAGTGGTTGCTTCTCTGCAAAGCTGCCAAATTTTTCTGCCTTGAGTTTCAATGATGATCAGAGCTCAGCTGCATGACTCATCTCTGTACACAGTTCAAAGCCCTGCACCAGAGTAGCAAAAGTTGTTGTCCTGAGGCCAAGAATAAAATCAATTAACATAGAACAGACAGGTTTGTTGTCTTACTGGAAACTGCTGCTCCTGCCTGCCTCTCTGGCTGAAGTAGCACTTCATGCCCTGACCTATGGTAGGAGAACAATGCTCAGTTTTCCAAAGCTCATCAGAGGTATAGGGAGAACCTGGTTGACAGTTGATCTTATGGCAACTACTCATGTTCAATGAATAAGTCATGGCCTTTTCTTGAAACAATGTCCTTGTCCACATCTCAGCAATTTCAATACTGATGTTGAGATCTATTCAGCAACACCTTTGAATTCTGCAGACTTTCTCTGCATTAGATGATAATTCCAACAGAAGGCCACTCATAAATGAGCAATCCATGCCAGCATCCTGTTCAAGTCCTGAATAAGCAAACAAGTCAGCTCAGAGAGGATTTTTTCTCAGATTCTTGTATCTGAATTGGCCAGACAGCAAGCCTTATACTGGATTAAACCCTATGAGTATCTTGACAGTTGCAAATCCCTCAGTATCACCAGTTCTGAAACTGAGCTATAGTGTAGCTGCATCTATTCTCTCCTGAAGCAAGGACAGCTGCTGTGAAGTAAGGAAATGGTCCTTGGGACAAAATCAGAGACTGACTCCCGTGAGTCCACATGTGTATTTGATAATGACTTATGAGAACACTTCAAGAACAGAATTGTGGTCTAATCTTTTAGCCTTTCTAATCTTAAGAAATTAAGTGATTAGATAATTATATCGGATTTTCCTTCTGTACTAAGGTGTTGCATTCTGGTTGCCAAAGTCACCACACACATAAGACAGTCCACACACTGGATGGGCTATTATTTATATGATGACATGAGCCTGTGAAGTATAATAACCCTAATGGACAATAGGAATGAATGTGCAGGGTAGGGAGAATTGATTAGTTAGTGGGATACCAGTAAATACAAAGTGCTTAATCACAGGCAGTCTCAGCACATTGGTCTCCCAATCAATAGCACTTGCAGGTTCAGAGCACACAAGAAGCCTGGAGTTTCAAGAGAACATAAAAAAGTGGTCTCTCTCTTCTTTGTTATTATTACAGTGTACTGTGCTTGTACATCCCATTTCAACCTAGCAGTCCAAAGGTTTTTACAAGTTTGTAAATGAAGAAAACAGTTCACCTGTTGCAGAGAGAAAACATTCCAGCTATTCAGTATCTGAGAGTAGCATAGCTTGGGGAATAAAAAGGGGACCATATCTCGTGATTTGAGAAAAGAGGATTTTGACAGGCAGCACTTTTGTACTTTTAAGCCTAAATGAATACTTAACCAAGATAACAGCTAATTACCCATTAATACCCTGGTAGAAACCCTGCGAAGCTCTTGTGGGCATAGATCCAATGTCTACTGTGAAAGATTACACATTTAGCTTCCACCTTCACCTTTGGCAGGCAGAAGCACAGCAAAATCTTCAGATGACCTAGAGAGGAATGAGCTAGAAAGAGGCACAGTTTGATTTTCCTTTGAGCTAGACAGGAAAGAAAAAGGAGAAATAAAACCCGTACGCAAGCCTTATGTTTTAGCCAGCAATGACTGAGCTGTCCCTGCTGTGAACTGATAACTGAGACTGATAATAAATATAGCCTGACTCTACCAGCTGTACAGACTTATTTTGCTTGTCTGAAAATAGAAATAAAATCAAGTAGGGCCAATGATGGACCGAAATAAACTCTCAGAATACCAAGACCCCTGTGAACTTTGGCCATTTGGTTAACAGAAAGCTTGGATACAGACTACCTCCAGATATGCTCAAAAAACAACTCTCAGTTAACATTGTGGTAGCTGAAGTCTCCAGTTTTTATTTCATATCTGCAAATGCTGACTTCAGGACTGGGACAAATAAATAAAAATGGAAGCAATATTGCCTCTCAAATAGAATAGAATAGAATTAACCAGGTTGGAAGAGACCATAGAATCAGTAAGGTTGGAAAAGACCTCAGAGGTCATCAAGTCCAACCCATCACACAGCACCTCAGGGCTAATTAAACCATGGCTTCAAGTACCACCCTCAGACCTTCAGGGTCATCAAGTCCAACCTATCATCCAACACTACCTAATCAACAAAACTAAACTAAATCACAGAATCAGTCAGGGTTGGAAGGGACCACAAGGATCATCTAGTTCCAACCCCCCTGCCATGGGCAGGGACACCCCACACTAGATCAGGCTGGACAGAGCCTCATCCAGCCTGATCTTAAACACCTCCCGGGACGGGGCCTCGACCACCTCCCTGGACAACCCATTCCAGGGCTTCACCACTCTCATGGTGAAGAACCTCCTCCTCACATCCAGCCTGAATCTCCCCACCTCCAGCTTCATTCCATTCCCCCTAGTCCTATCACTACCTGAGATCCTGAGAAGTCCTTCCCCAGCCTTCTCGTAGACCCCCTTCAGATACTGGAAGGCCACAATTAGGTCACCTGGGAGCCTTCTCTTCTGCAGACTGAACAGCCCCAACTCCTTCAGTCTGTCCTCATAGGAGAGGTACTCCAGCCCTCTGATCATCCTCGTGTCCCTTCTCTGGACACATTCCAGCATGTCCATATCCCTCTTGTAATAGGGGCTCCAGAACTGGAGGCAGTACTCCAGGTGTGGTCTCACCAGAGCTGAGTAGAGGGGGAGGATCACCTCCCTTGACCTGCTGGCCACACTTCTCCTGATGCAGCCCAGGATCTGATTGGCTTTCTGGGCTGTAAGTGAACATTGAGAGCTCCTGTTGAGCTTTTTGTCCACCAGCACCCCCAAGTCCCTCTCCTCAGGGCTGCTTTAAATGCTCCATGAGAAAGTAGAGTTTTTATATTTGTGTGATTATTTTATTCTCAATATTACTTCTCTTTTTTCTTGTTACAAAACCAACAAATATCTTATCCTTAGTAACTGAAAGATGTTTGCCAGCCTTAAGCTGACTGCCTGCTAGCTCATCTAATCTTGTGCTGCTGCTGCTTGTGCTAGTGAAAATGAAAGGACTGTGAGACAAAATGCCATATCTGTCTTGTAGTTGGGCTGCATGAAGCTTCTCAGGAACTGGGAATTTATTTAAATAGTCTGTCTCATCCTAAGTCACTTCTGTATGTCTTAATGCTGATTCTCAGAACTGATAGAAAAGCTATGGGAGACTTCAACAACAGCAAGTTAACAATTCCCAAAGGCTGAAAAGGAAGAGAAGTGATGTTTTCCCTTCCCAACTGCCTTATCATTCTTAATTTTCTTTTCTTTTATTATTTTTTTTTCCTTTCCTTGGGACAGATCAATGTGTTCCATCAGGTTTCCTCCTGCTGCTTCTCCCATTGTCACTCAGCTGTAGCGTTCTTGATGGGCTGGTGCTCTTATGAACATTCACCAAGAAATTTCCATCTCTCCTCTGTGGAGGGCCAATGGCATCCTGGCCTGCATTAGGAATAGTGTGGCCAGCAGGAGCAGGGAGGTCATTGTGCCTCTGTACTCTGCTCTGGTTAGGCCGCACCTTGAGTCCTGTGTCCAGTTCTGGGCCCCTCAGTTTAAGAAGGACATCAAAACACTTGAATGTGTCCAGAGAAGGGCAACAAGGCTGGGGAGAGGCCTTGAACACAAGCCCTATGAGGAGAGGCTGAGGGAGCTGGGATTGTTTAGCCTAGAGAAAAGGAGGCTCAGGGGTGACCTCATTGCCCTCTACAACTACCTGAAAGGTGGTTGTAGCCAGGAAGGGGTTGGTCTGTTCTCCCAGGCAACCAGCACCAGAACAAGGGGACACAGTCTCAAGCTGCGCCAGGGGAGGTTTAGACTCGAGGTGAGGAGGAAGTTCTTCACCGAGCGAGTCATTCATCATTGGAACGGGCCGCCCAGGGAGGTGGTTGAGTCATCGACCCTGGAGACGTTCAAGAGGAGATTGGACGTGGCACTTGGTGCCATGGTCTAGTCATGGGGTCTGTGTTGATAGGTTGGACTCGATGATCCTCGAGGTCCTTTCCAACCTAAGTGATACTGTGATACTGTGATACTGTGAAATCCATATAACCATATTCTCTTGTTAAAGAATGGTGAACCAGCTTATGGTGAAAAAGCTGCATTGCTGTCTGAGTGCAATGTTACACGTGGTGTCTCCAGAGTTGTAGCTTTGAGGGAGAATCTGGTGCCTGCAGAGCCATGGCAATGGAAAGTGTTCAGACTGAGACTGGTGCAAAAGTAAAGACTAAACAAGAAAAGTGCCTGGAAACAAACAAATAAATAAAAAAGACTGAATTTAGGGATGACATCAGGGGGAAAAAGTGAAAGACCAAAATATTGTATTACCATGGTGCTAAGCATAGGTCAGTTGGATTGTCCTTTTAAAATCCTATATTTACAGGGATTATGTGACTCAAATGTGAAAAGTGTCTGAAACATGGCTTGCAAGGTCACAGAATCACCAAGGTTAGAAGAGACCTCAAGCTTTAAAAACTTATTTAACTATTTCATTCTTAAGACTATAAATGTTAACTACTTTTAAGAGCTATACCAGATACCAGAACAACATAGAATAGAATCATAGAATCATAGAATAGTTTTGCTTGGTTGGGACCTCCACAGATCATCTAGTCCAAGCCCCCTTCAGTGAGCAGGGACATCCTTAAATAGATCAGATTCCTCGGAGACTTGTTGAGCCTGATCTTGCATATCTCCATGGATAGAGTCTCAGTTGTCTCCCTGGGCAACCTATTCCACCACCTTCATGGTAAAGAACTTGTTCCTAACATCCAATCTAAATCTACTCTTCTCTGATTTTAAACAGTTGCCCTTTGTCCTACATCTTCAGGCCTTCATAAACGGTCTCTTTCCAGCCTTTTTTGTAGGCCCCTTAGAAGCGGGTACTGGAAGGCTGCTATAAGGTCTCCCTGGAGTCTTCTCATCTCCAGGCTGAACAGCCCCAGCTCTCTCAGCCTGTCCTCATAAGAGAGGTATTCCAGCCCCCTGACCATTTTCGTAGCCCTCCTCTGGACCCTCTCCAGCAGGTTCATGTCCTTCCTGTGTTGAGGGCTCCAGAGCTGGATGCAATAGTCCAGGTGAGGTCTGATCAGAGCAAAGAATTGTAGAACTGTTAAGGTTAGAAAATACCTTTAAGATCAGAGTCCAACCATGACTCGACTACCGCAACCACTTAACTGTGTCCTGAAGCAGCACATCTACATGCTTCTTGAACACCTCTGGGGATGGCAACCCCACCACCTCCTTGGGCAGCCTGTTCCAATGCTTCACCACTCTTACAGTGAAGAAACTTTTCATAATATCCAATCTAAACTTCCCTTGGCACAGCATGAAGTCCATTTCCTCTCATCCTTTTCCTAATTACCTGGGAGAAGAGACCAACACCAGCTTCCCTACAAACTCCTTTCAGGTAGTTGTAGAGAGCAATAAGATTTCCCTTTAGCCTTCTGTTCCCCAGATGAAACAACCCCAGTTCCCTCAGCCACTTCTATTATGACAAGCCTTCCAAGCCCTTCACCAGCTTTATTGCTCTTCTCTGGACACATTCCAGGACCTCAATGTCTTATGCTGTGGTGCCCAAAAGTGAACACTGTACTCTAGCCATGGACTTACCAGGGCAAGTACAGGAGTATTATCACTTCCCTACTCCTGATCTCTTCACATGAGTTAAAAATGTGGTAGTGTTTTGGTGTTTTCATTTGTTTTGGTTTTGTTTTTAATATGTAGAAACTGATCTATACATCCAGCTGTATTTTTCTTCTTGGGGGCTATGCATTTCTTAGAATTGGAAGAGGGAGATAAAAGTCCTGGAAGTCCCTTTACCACTAGTAGGGTGTTTCTAGGCAAGGACAATTCTTAGACCATCAAATCTGTGAGTGCTCTTTGGTTGTTATGTCCTCAAAGTAACAAACTTCTCTGAAATAGGAGTGAGCATCCATTAATCCATTCAAACTGCAAGCAGTCCAAGCTCCAAGTCTCACATTTTCTCCCTGCAAATATTTTGCAGTATTTTCCTAAAAATGGCTGTTTCTGGCAATATTCCTGCCAACAGACTCACTCCTTCAACAAACTGCTTACAAAGAGTAAGAACAAAGTGGACATCATAGTATCATAGTATCATAGTATCATTCAGGGTTGGAAGGGACCATAAGGATCATGTAGTTCCAACCCCCCTGCCATGGGCAGGGACGCCCCACACAGCAGAGGAAATAAAAGAGTCATCTATTTACAGACCTGATGGCTACAGAAGTCCATGCTTTTGTCCTCACAGGTTCACAACAGTGTTTTGCTCAGTTATATTTCTACTAAATTCAGCATGCCCCTATGCAGATTCATGGACATACCTGGTGGCAGGGAGTGTAGGAGTGACTGTCTAGGCAGCAGTAATTAGAGCTTGGCTCTCACCAAACAGAATGGAATAACATGTTTTTAAAGGCTTGCATACTTAGCCACAAATCTAAATCCTTTTTTTTTCATTCCTTAACAAACTGAGAATGAAAAGAGACTGATGAAGTAAAAGCAGCAATCTTTCCCCAGGTTTTTATTTGTTTTAATCTAACCATCTACTGACATATGAACCATTGACCCTTTAGATCTAAATTATGCTTCAGAAATTATAAGTTTATATTCTTAATATTGTGATATAAGGAGCTCTGGGATGACATAAGCTACTGCCATGTAGGTCACCAGAGAAAGAACAAAGTATTTTTTGCATGAATTGGAAACACTGAACTTTCCATGAGTAGTTCCAGCTTCAAATTGCTGTTCAAACCTGTCCACATTTGAACCATCCAGCTGCAGTGCAAGAGGTGTTCATTTGTTGATGGAGATGTGCCAAGGCATATGGAACTGGGAAAAAATTGCTCTCTCTGATACATGCTTTGGCACAGACTGCTTCTGAACATGTCATAGGGATTTAAAAAAAGGGAGAGAATCTGCACTGAATTGGCAGATGTCACAGGTTCACTGTGTGTACTGGCCACAATTTATTCTTGGAGGGCAAGCTAGCAGATCGCAGAATCCCTGATGGCAAAGGTGCTTCTGTACAGTGTAAGGCTGGGCAAAGCCAGAGCACAGTGGAAAAGCATGGGGAATGGCATAGTTTTAGAAGCTGGGGCCTATGGTTTACCATTACTTAATGCTTTTTTCTCCTTTTTCTGCTGGATTTAGGTGTTATGAAAGGTAGGAAAGAAAGGATAAGTGAAGTCACACACAAAAAATTTGCAATTTATGTTCCCAGCGTAGTCTGTTCCATAAATAAAGTAGACTCACAAAGCTGGGAAAATGGATTCCTTGTTATTTCTTACACATTTGTGCAGAACCATTGTTTTCATAACCCACTTATGTCTGGCCAGATAAAAGGCTATCTAAATGCTACTGACTTTAGTGACCTCTTTGTGGAAAACAAGCAACCACCTCACCCCTGCATCCCCTTCAGGAAGAGGGGTCTGGAGCACAAGACCTATGAGGAGAGGCTGAGGGAGCTGGGGTTGCTTAGCCTGAAGAAGAGGAGGCTCAGGGGTGACCTTATTGCTGTCTTCAATTACCTGTAGGGAGGTTGTAGCCATGAGGGGTTTGGTCTCTTCTCCCAGGCAGCCAGCACCAGAACAAGAGGGCACAGTCTCAAACTGCACCAGGGGAAGTTTAGGCTCAAGGTGAGGAGAAAGTTCTTCACTGAGAGAGTTGTTAGCCATTGGAATGTGCTGCCCAGGGAGGTGGTGGAGTCACCATCCCTGGAGGTGTTCAAGAGGGCACTTGGTGCCATGGTTCAGTAGTAATGAGGTGTTGGGTGACAGGTTGGACTTGATGATCTTTGAGGTCTTTTCCAACCTTATTGACCCTATGATTCTAAGATTCTATAAGTATAAAATATATTTTAAGTCACCTGAGTCACTGCATGTAGTGACTACAAAAACTACAGCAATAAAACATTATACAATCTGATTGGCAACATGCTCTGGAATGTAATTAATAGAATGAAAATAAACTGTGAAATATTGTGATTGATTCTGTGTGCAAGCTCGATACAGGAATAGCATTAAATCCCCAAAGTGAAGAAGCTACTATTCACAATATTGGTTATCCAGTTTACCAGAATATAATTGGCCCTCTGGGGGTACAACACAAAGCAAAAAAAAAAACCCCACAAAAACCCAACAACAAAACAAAACAAAGCAAAACAAAACAAAACAAAGCAAAGATAACAATGAAAAGCGAGTGTAGAGAGTTAAGAATGGCAATTATTTTGTAGCAATTAAAACAATAATTTGGAAGCTAGCCTTTCTTAATCTGTTTTGATGAAAGTAGAAAATGAAATTTTAAATCTCTTTACTACTAATGTGGTTATCAGTGGCAAACAATGACAAAAAGCTGAGGCTTATCTACAGATACTCCTGCTGCATCTGAAAGGCTAGTTTTTGTCAATGACCTTTTGCAATCACACACACACACACACACAAAAGCGCAACCCAAACCCACCAGAACAACCCAGCTTTTTATGCTCAGTGTTTCTGTGGTTGCCTGAGGACTACATAGTATCATAGTATCAGTCAGGGTTGGAAGGGACCACAAGGATCATCTAGTTCCAACCCTCCTGCCATGGGCAGGGACACCCCACACTAGATCAGGCTGGACAGAGCCTCATCCAGCCTGGTCTTACACGCCTCCAGGGATGGGGCCTCAACCACCTCCCTGGACAACCCATTCCAGGGCTTCACCACTCTCATGCTGAAGAACTTCCTCCTCACATCCAGTCTGAATCTCCCCACCTCCAGCTTCATTCCATTCCCCCTAGTCCTATCACTACCTGAGATCCTGAGAAGTCCTTCCCCAGCCTTCTCGTAGTCTCCCTTCAGATACTGAAAGGCCACAATTAGGTCACCTCACATGTAAGACAACAGGAACTAAGTGGATTTTTTACCTGCTTAAACAACTGTGAGAGTGGCTTGGGATGACTTCCTGCCCTCAGTCCCTTTGAAAGTATTCAAGGACCAGACTGAAAGATGATGTTAGTGAATCACCTTGGTGATCTAGGGAAGTGATGATGCCATAGTATGACGGGTAATAACTTTCTCCAGAGCTCATTTCTGAGGTTCTCATCCCTGAGTTTTCAAGATCACATGTTTGTGTTGGTGGCATGCATTTTTAAATACTCATATCATCCATGTTGTTGTAGTGCTGCACCTGCCTGGCACTACACAACAAAGAGACTTTTTGTGCTCATAAATGTTCATAATTAACTTAATGATGAGAGACAGTAAGAAGATAGAATGAAGTGAAAAAGCAACAGGGAATAGTGAGATGTTTCTGAAAAGCAGATGATTGACACTTGCTGTAGACACAGCACCCAGCTGCCACTGAGTATTTTGTAGGCATGTCAAAGCAGGCAGATCTGAGTGAGAGATTTAAGGCAGGGCAATGCATTATCTTTGGTGATTTTTTTGCAGATCTGCAAATATTCCACCTCCCTTAGGCAAGCTTCATTCTCTCAGGGGATCAAGGACAGCTAACAGGCACCAGGGATGGAGGAAGCGCAAACAAGAAAAGAGAGAGGACTGGAAGAAGAGCAAAGGTAGTTGTACTGCAAGGGAAAGAGGGACAGGATAGAAACAAGAGCTGTAAGAGATGGAAAGGTGCAGAAAAATGCAAGATAAGCAGGGAGGATATGCAGAACACATTCTTCTGGAATAGAATTGCTAAATCTCAAAACACCTTTTGTGGAAAACACTGCTTGATGGTTCAAGTAGCAGCACTGTGAGCTAGGAGTCTAAAGGTCTGTGCCTTGTCGATGACACGTATAGAGATCAGTACAAGTTCAAAAAGAAACATTTTGTGTTCACTTTTTTCAGGTCTGAAACTACACAAAATGGCATTTTGAAGTAGATAAAGGGATTACTATTGCAGTTGATATGTGGGAGACTTAAAAGTCAGAAAGAAATAGAAAACCCAAGATTGTCTGTGCAACTTCAGCTCAGCCCCTGGAAGGAGATGTGATCTTTCATTGTAAGTTCACAGTGAATATTTGTCTTGTCATGACTTCTGCTGGATCCCCTGTATCACCCATCTGTGTAGCCTCACAAGTGCTCAGATTGAGAGAAAAACAAACAGACTATGTGGGACAAGCTTGGGAAGTATTCACAATGAAATGAGTTCAGGTGGCTTGTGTACAAGACTTCTTTAAGGTAAATTCTAACAGCAGTAACAAATTATCCACTGTTAACTCAGGTTCTGCTATTAAAAGCAAGACAAGTAAGAACACTCATCCTCAACTCTTAATTAAAAACCCTGTGTTATGCTTTTTCTCAAAATGGATGGCATTCACCTGATTACTGTAAGCATAACCACACTCAGCTTTAACCACAACAAATTATCTATTACTCCCACATCTTATGCTGTTAATGGCAACGTAAGTACAATCTTCAAAAGCATCCAGTAATGGCAGACTAAGGGCTGTTTCATTGCTCATCCAAAAATAGCAGAAAACTGCCTTTTATATCATTCCAAGGGCTCTGTACTTTCCTCTCTGCCCCTTTTCAGACAAAAGCTCTATGTCTTAGAAGTTCTAATGTGCCCTGCACTTCAGGCAGACTTGGTTTTCCAAATCATTATCTTGAATTATATTAGTTAGCTCTGCAATTTAAAAATGCATAATATGTTGATATTATTGTTTTGTATTGACAGAAAATGATAGAACAGGAATTGCAGCTGATGGATGAGGTGTTGAGCTTGCTCCTGGGAGATCTAACAAGTGATAGATGTCTTAATGGAACAAGAACAACAGAGAACAAATAAAGGCCCCGAGTTTTTGTTCTGTGGAGTAGCTGTAGAAAGTGACTGTTTCTAATATTAGCTGTTCAAATAATCAGGCACCAAAGGAACTCAAAGACGACCTTGCTGAGGAAAACCACAGAATAATACCAAATTTTACTCTTCTGCAAATGGTATATGCAAGACATTTAGGATGAAGTTATGAACCCCAAGTGACATACTCTGTAATTATGGATTATGTAGGGATACAGGTCAAGTTTCTTCTGACCTTAATCAATCCACTCATGCTGTGAAATATGATGGTGTTCTCTGTACTTTTCATCTTCATGACTGTAACAGTAGTTTCCATCCTCATTTATATTTACCATTTAGTATTAACCAATGGGGTGGACTGAAAACAGAATTAAAAGCACTGAAACACACATCTAGATCATTAGAAACAAATTACATTTATAACTAATGATATTCTAAAGGCTCAGAACTGATACTCACCAGATGGTGTCAGGCAAAAAGCTTCAACAAACCTCTCAAACCCCCACCCTCCATGGCTGTACTAACAATTTAAATGAATGTATCCAGCAGTACGTTCATCACCTCAGCTTTTAGGGCAAGTAGGTGTGCTGGCCTCTCCAACACAAATGGCACATCAGTCCTGCCAGGATCACACAACAGTACTATATTCCTCTTGAAGCCAAAGGGGAATTCGCCCTTGAGAGTCTGTGCCATAGACTCACTTAATCAAGCAGCAGCAGCTCTGTTCCTTCCCTGTTGATCTGGCCTGAAGGCTCTTTCATTCACTTTACTGGTTCCAACTGGCCAACTACTTGCAGCTTGTCTGGTTCTCCAGCCCCTAGCTATAGAGATGCTTTTGCAATGTCACCCATAACCTCCCATGTTCAATATACTACTTCTGTCTCATGGGAGCTTTTACCTAAAATCTTTGTATATGTTTCCTCTCCCCATTCTTCTTTTCCTTTATCTTTTAGGCTCCAGTCCTAAAGTTTTTCCAAAATACTTTTGTTGCTAAAGTCAATCCTCCTAATTCTTCTCCCAGTTGAGAGAATAATCATCATTTTGTCTGGATCCCATTAGGCATACTCAGGTTGTTATTTCCAGAGCTTTCTCTTCTATATACTAGATCCAAACATCTAATTAAGGAAGCATCTTTCTTGATAGAACCCTTAGGACAGATTAGGGGTGACTGCTCATGCAAATCACAAACTTTAGAAATATCAAACCTGTAACATATCATGGAATAAGCTAGGGAAAGTCATATTGGTTAGTAGAAATCTACCTATCCCAAAAGATGATGAACCGGAGCTCATGTGATGTGCCAGTGTAACATGCAAGCACTGATGAATCCAACTTCTCTATTGGCAGGTATATCAGAGCAGCATGACCTGCAACTGAGACATACATGGGACTCCAACTCCTGATTGCCCAGGGGGTCTGCAATTTTCTCATGTCTGACTTCATATAAATGACTTCTTCTGAAACTATAATGCACAGAACTAATAAAACTGACCAAGACAAAAAACAATAATTCTAACAACAGAAACCAGCAATGCACATAGCAGAATGTCAAGACTTGGCTGATGCCAATGACTATTATCTCAAAACAATGTGTGACGTACCTGGTCTGAATAGATAGGGTGATGATTTTGGGGCACTTAATAGCTCTTGAGGAGAGCAGCTGGCCTGGCAAAATGGCTTAACAATGAAAAGAGATAACATTTGCCAAGGTGAGAATTCCCTTTCCTTAGTTTAAAACCACTGCAACAGTGCCATGGATAGGGTGGTGACAAACATTGCATTGTAGGGGACTGGTGCACACCTCTCTGTGATTTGGAGAGACACTGCCAAAAGGGTATAAAAGGACGATAACATCAGGGGTCCACATATTGCAACTACCACAGAAGACCTTGCTAGAATGTACACTCACCACCTAAGAACTTGGACTGTGCCTGTGAGACCTCATGGGAATCAAGAGTGGTGACATTTTTCTTTCTCTCTTACTTTTTAACTTTCTCTCTCTCCTTTCCTTTCCTTTTTCTTTCCATTTTCTCTCTGCTCCAGTTCAAACAAGTGTCCTTAAGGTGCAAGTGACAGAGAGTTTTCATTGGATCTAATAAACCTACCTCATCAGCTGTTTGGTGTCCATTCACCTTAATTTATTCCAAGGAAAATCTTTGAGTCTTAGCATGACCCTCCTTGCTGCCCTGGGCTGGCTCAGGACACCATATCATGATAAAATCCTAGCTGGTCCACAGCTCACTTCCTAAGACACCCTAGAATTATCTGGTAAAACAACAGAGTCCTCAGAGGAGCAAAACCTCATCTTGGCCTGATCAGAAACAAAAGCACGTTGAGATGTGATAATCTGAAAGAACAAATTGCTCAGAACTGGCTGCTCCTCTGTTCTGGCTAATGACTGGATTTGTAGCAGGGAGCCAAGAACTTAGGCAAAATCTCTTCAGTAGAGTGAGGAGTAACAAAGAGTAACAAAATTGCTTACAATTTTTGCTGTTCTAATCAAGTTCTTTGTTTAAAGCTACCATACATCATCTCTCCCTATATATTTATCCTTCTCACGTAACAGGGATGTTGTCTGAAACACTGAAGATGCCAAGAAGGAATTAAAAATCATCTTATCCAAATGAATTGAGATTGCCAGTCACTGTGGGTTTTTACCAGCAGTGTGCATTGCAAGGCACACTGAAATACAGAAGCAAGGGGCACAATGAGCCGTGAGGTTTCCAGGTTTCAGGGATCTATTTTTCCTTTTCTTTTTACTTTGTTACAACTCTGAGTCATAGCTGGACTAAGTGGAAGGCTGCACCGTGAGAATTCCACGATATTTCCCCCCCAGCAGCAGAGAAAGCAGGTCAAGGTTGCCATTTCACACACACTCATGCACACCATGCACGCATTGCTGACTTAGGAACAGCTTTAACTGGAAAGAAGTGATAACCAGGGGGGAAATTGCAGTTAGTTTAAATTAAGTGGGAAGGAACTAAACATCAAAAAGTTGGAAGCATGTGAAACTTCGACCCATTGTTTCAGAAACTCTTACAAAAGGTGATTAGATGGAAGCACAGCAGGTGTGAAAACAAAATCTGTCTTTAATGGCTTTGTGGGAAACTGAAGTTTTTGTTTCAGGTGGCTTTAGTATAACACTCCTGCTGTTTCATGGTTAGGTTACTTCCCCCTAAGGTAATGTGTCAGATATTGATAAGGTTGTTTTGAGTTCTATATAATTAAGGCAGTAAATAGAATACTGACATGTCTATAACCTGAAACACCATTTAATAGATAAGTATACGTGAGGCTGTGCTACAAAAGCATGCATAGAACAAAACAGACATCAGCCAAGGTCCTCTGCCCTCAGTGAAATTACCTGCTTACCCTAAATCATACATCAGCACTAAAATTGCAGGGGGAATGCACCCCTCCTCCCACCAGTACTGAGACAGATGGAATAGATCTCCAGCTGGAGAGTTTTCAGTGTTTTTGTGGATGGAACTGATACCTCCAGAAATTAAAAGCCATATCTACTATTTTTTTATCCCCCCCCCCCCCCCCCCCATTTTCTCTTGTGATAAGTATGCTAATTGGATAAAACAAGTACAGACACTTGCAAATACATTGCTACAAGATTTACTGTTTAATATTGACTCTAGCAAGGAAAATGATTCTGTTTGTGTTAGAAAAGAGAAGCCAAGGAGAAAGGTCATTACATTGTGCCTGCAACTTTCATTCTTAATACGTGATTCTCATTTCTCAGTAAAGGGAAAAATCAATATTCCCTTTAAGTTGCCTTGGATTCAAAGGAGATAGAGCTTTCAGCACTACATGGCAGTGATTTAGAATGATCACAAGATATATTATGCAGTGCTGGGGTTTACAAAGCTCTGAGGTTCATTTCAATGCTTTTTAATTGCGTCACTGAGTCCTGTCCAGCCTAGCAAAACAAGAGAACACTTTAAGTGCTATGATTATGTGTTAGAAACTTAACTCTTTGTAAACTGCTTCTTAGCACCTTACTGCTCTCTGCAGGTACACATAGCATTCGGGGTTTCTGACAGTAACAAAAGAAGTACTGGTCAGCCTTGTTAGTTATAAGATCAGATTCTCACCCAGCTATGTTAGAAAGACTGAGAAAAAAAGTCCAGGTCATTACTGCAAATGATAAGGAAACAAAACCAAGTTTTAGGTTTATTGCATCACATAGAGAAGTGTAACATATATTCTGGAAAAACCTTGCCAGCTAGTGATAGACCCAGACACAAATGTGGATCAATAGAGACACATGCTGTGGAGTAGGAGCTCTTGCTGCCAGATGTGAAGGACTCACTGTAAGTAAAAGGTTGGAGTCAGCATCTGGAGGTGTAATCACTCTCTAAACTAGTACATGGTGTGTTCCAACATCAGTCACCAACAAAGAGTTAACAGAGAAACAAAAGGATGTTTCTTATAAGAAACCTCTTGCAAAAAATACCCTTAGGCTTGAAGAGATCAGTATCATCCCTGACATCATAAACTCAAACGTTTAGCACAAGCCCCAGCTTTTTGGCATAAGGTTTCTATCTAAACAAATGCATTTAGACATGTATGCAAACCTGTCTCTAAGCTGTATATGAGAGCTCTGATGCACCAAAGGAGAAGCTAACTCGGTTCTGGTGAGCAGCTTCTTTCTGCAGTTGCTGGGGCATGCCATACTGTGGGCTGAACAGGGCCTTACATGAAAGCTGTTACACACTGCTTCTGAGGGACTGGAAATAGAATAGAATAGAATAAACCAGGTTGGAAGAGACCTTTGAGATCATCAAGTCCAACCCATCATCCAACACCATCTAATCGACTAAACCATGGCACCAAGCACCCCATCAAGTCTCCTCCTGAATACCTCCAATGATGGTGACTCCACCACCTCCCTGGGCAGCACATTCCAATGGCCAATCACTCTCTCTATGAAAAATTTCTTCCTGACCTCCAGCTTAAACCTCCCCTGGTGCAGCTTGAGACTGTGTCCTCTTGTTCCGGTGCTGGTTGCCTGGGATAAGAGACCAGCCACCTGGCTACAACCTCCCTTCAGGTAGTTGTAGAGAGCAATAAGGTCTGCCCTGAGCCTCCTCTTCTCCAGGCTAAGCAACCCCAGCTCCCTCAGCCTCTCCTCACAGGGCCTGTGCTCCAAACCCCTCCCCAGCTTTGTTGCCCTTCTCTGGATTCTGATCCTGACTCATAAACCCATAACAACAGGATTTCCTTAATTTCAGCCCCAAATTCCAAGTTCTGCATTACCTTTTCCCATAATCCCTGTGTTCTTGTCTCTTCTCCTTCTCTCTCTCTTTTTTTTTTTTTAATATAGAACAGAGAATTTTAATCTGATATATGTAAAAACAAAATAAAATCTAAAAAATGCCATTGCCACCTGCTCCTTTCCCCTCACCATCACTCACTAAAGACACCATCTGGGACTGACTAGCAAACAGAGCAGGGAGTGAGCAGTCCATATGTTAAAATCTAAAATTTGACAGCCCTATTCTGGCCTTTCCATCACCCACTATTATTCTATTTTATGTTTTTCAGGGCTACAACTCATCTCTAACACATTTGCAGGAACAAAAACATTTTTTTTTTTTGCCATTGAGGGTAGATCTCTATTTTAGGGGATATTTTTTTCATTTAAGCTGAAATCCAACAGTTTATCTCTGCTTCCAGACTTAGCCTGGAGAAGAGGAGACTCAGGGGTGACCTTATCACTCTCTGCAACTACCTGAAGGGGGGTTGTAGACAGGCAGAGGTTGGTCTCTTCTCCCAGGCAGCCAGCACCAGAACAAGAGGACACAGTCTCAGGCTGCACCAGGGGAGGTTCAGGCTGGAGGTCAGGAGGAAGTTTTACACAGAGAGAGTGATTGCCCATTGGAATGGGCTGCATGGGAAGGTGGTGGAGTCGCCATTGCTGGAGGTGTTCAGGAGGAGACTTGATAGGGTGCTTGGTTGCATGGTTTAGTTGGTTGGGTGGTGTTGGATGATAGGTTGGACACGATGATCTTGAAGGTCTCTTCCAACCTGGTCTGGTCTGGTCTGGTCTGGTCTATTCTATTCTATTCTATTCTATTCTATTCTATTCTATTCCTAAAATTTAATGTGACAAGGGATGAAATGTTTAAACCTCAAAACCTATGGCAATTACTGTACAGTTAATGCATTACATTATTAGAGTAGAAAGAAACCTTAGAAAGGAAGCATACTTCTCTCTTTTTTTTTTTCTTCCCATTATCTTGTCAATGTGACATAGCTCTGGGTACTGTTAATAGCTCTTCCCATGGCCAGCAAGACATCTATATAACTTTTTTTCCTCTCCTCATTTCAATCCCCAGATCTCATCTCGTAGGTTTGCCTTGTCCTATCATATACATCCAAAGTGTGGTGAGACCAAAAATAAGGTAAAATTTTTAACAAAGCAAAATGCATTCATGTGACTATAAAAAATTAGCAAGAGGAACCCAAGGGAAGATGCTGAAATGATGCTTTTGGATGGTTTACTATCCCTGGACCAAAGTTTCATCTGACTAACTCCTAGACGGGCAGAGGTTGGTCTCTTCTCCCAGGCAACCAGCACCAGAACAAGAGGACACAGTCTCAAGCTGCACCAGGGGAGGTTTAGGCTGGATGTCAGGAAGAAATTCCACACAGAGAGATTGATTGCCCATTGAAATGGGCTGCCCGGGGAGGTGGTGGAGTCACCAGCACTGGAGGTGTTTAGGAGGAGACTTGACAGGGTGCTTGGTTGCATGGTTTAGTTGATTAGGTGGTGTTGGATGATAGGTTGGACGCGATGATCTCGAAGGTCTCTTCCAACCTGCTTTATTCTATTCTATTCTTGTAATAGTTAAACCTGCAGATGTGTGCCTCTGTAAAGATTTTGTCATGTGCATTCATGTGAGGGAGATTATAATCTAGGCTCAAGCAGATGGAGCAAGAATAACTTCAGAAAAAAGCCAGACACACAAACTTTTATACGTAGCAAAACAAAGCCAGACGGAATCATTCCACTGAATATCAGCAGATTTCATACACTTATCTTTTGAATGGTTACATTTGTTTAAAAAGCATAAAGAAGGTTCTATAAGACCATTTATGAACATCTGAAAGAGGTTTAGATATTGCAAGACTTTACTATTACATACTGAATAAATCCAGCATCAGATAAGACCCTTTGATATAGAAACTATATTAAGCTTTTACTTTAAAAGAAAACCTGCATCTACACCTGATAAAAGCTGTTGAATGCCTTTGTACTCCTCTTATAACACTTCCAAGGTTATTCAGTGCCCAAACAAATGTTATTAATGCAATTCAGGAAGCATACTGACTAGCCAGACAGCACGGTGGGTGTCTCAAGAATGTAGACAAATTCAAGAAAATGAGAGGAGAGAAAGCTGAGGCTCATCAGAACACGTGCTGGAGAACCACAGTTCACACTTTCACAATGTCCTGTGTGCACTTCCTGGGCATTATCATTTTAATGTTGAATTTTTTTCAGTAGTTTCCTGAAGTTCAAACTTCTGTGCAGACTTAAGAATGTATTGATAAAGTACTGAATCAAAATAGCCATTACTGTGAATCAAGATTCGAATCAAGACCCCACCTGGAGTACTGCCTCCAGTTCTGGAGCCCCTATTACAAGGGGGATATGGACATGCTGGAGTGTGTCCAGAGAAGGGCCACAAGGATGATCAGAGGGCTGGAGCACCTCTCCTATGAGGACAGACTGAAGGAGTTGGGGCTGTTCAGTCTGGAGAAGAGAAGGCTCTGAGGTGACCTAATTGTGGCCTTCCAGTATCTGAAGGGAGCCTACAAGAAGGCTGGGGAGGGACTTCTCAGGATCTCAGGTAGTGATAGGACTAGGGGGAATGGAATGAAGCTGGAGGTGGGGAGATTCAGGCTGGATGTGAGGAGGAAGTTCTTCCCCATGAGAGTGGTGAAGTCCTGGGATGGGTTGTCCAGGGAGGCGGTTGAGGCCCTGTCCCTGGAGGTGTTTAAGATCAGGGTGGACGAGGCTCTGGCCAGCCTGATCTAGTGTGGGGTGTCCCTGCCCATGGCAGGGGGGTTGGAACTAGATCATCCTTGTGGTCTCTTCCAACCCTGACTGATACTATGATACTATGATACTGTGAGGATTTAAGCAGTT
Organism: Melanerpes formicivorus; assembly: GCF_026170545.1. Lineage (NCBI taxonomy): Eukaryota > Metazoa > Chordata > Aves > Piciformes > Picidae > Melanerpes > Melanerpes formicivorus. The sequence continues at coordinate 6,376,840 of NW_027142363.1, read as the reverse complement.
GAGGATTAGATTCTACTGTCTTCAAAGCCCTGGGTGAAGGTAAGGTGACCTTTGCCACAGAGAAAGATTTACTTTGAGATGCCTCTGCTGGAAGGGCAGCATTAGGCAGGAATTAGTACTGTACAGAGAGTTATTTCTTCTAGCCACAGGGTTATGAGATTTACAGCTGAAGAACTGGACATGCTATTTTAGTGGGAACTATCCTATAAAAAGCACATATTTTGTACATGCTCTCCCTCTTTTCCTTATATTTTTGAGCCCTAATGTCATGGCTGCCAGCTGTGGCCAAATTGTCAATTATTTGGCTCTCCCACTGAATGGCTGGATCACGTCCAAGGCTTCTTATTTACAAGGCTAAAACTAAATCCAGGTTCCTTTGTTTGTATACAGGTGCTCAATTAGGAGAGATCCTATAGGGAAACAATGTTTTATTTGAACTATAAAAAGGCATTGTTACTTTTTAACCTGAAAAGTCAGCAGAAAGTGAGGAGGTGCCTCATGTTGGGGGGGAAAGTGGTAGCGGTGTCACAAGTTTCTCTGATCACTGCACTTTCCTATAAAGCACTTACTAAGCCCAAGGAAAAACAAGGGAAGCCCTTGCCTACTGTCAATTTCAAGTCCTTTCAGCTAGAACTGAATTACAGAAGCTTTGTCCCTGTTGGAGTTTTGCTTTCTGACAGCTTTTCTGCACTCCCACAGACACCTTTGTGAAAGAAACCTCTCCCAATCACTTCTACCGCTGCTCCAAGCATGGGATTGCCCCTGCTTGGGTGTGAAAGCCCATGACTTTCTGTTACATCTCTCTTCAGATGAAACAGGAGAGTTTCATTCCTTCCCCCAGTCATGGGAACCAAGCAAAACTGTGACCTTGTATCTGGAGATTACTCTCCGAGGTGTTTTAAGGAGATTTATTGAAACCACAAATAGGTGTGAAGCAAGAATTTCCTGGGCAAAGTCATTACAATTGCAACTGCTGCTCCAGGAGTTGCAAAAGGAAGGGTTTTTCACAGCTTTGTCACTGCCAAAGCATTTAGCAAAGCTTTCCTTTATCAAATTATAAAACCTGCTTAGTTTTATGCAGCAGGGCTTCAGCTACAGCAGATTCACAGGTTAAGGATCTTTACAAGAGTCTCCTGAAAATCTCCCATTAATTCTCCCAGAAGATGGTACCTAACCTTTGTTTGGAGAAACACAACCTTAAAGCCAAATTTTTACATAAAAGAGGTATTGTATCTCCAATACCATACACAAAGGTATTAAAGGTGTTGCACTGCTACCATAAGGTTACTTGATGAATGTACAGGTAATACTTCAGTATGGAAAGAGAGTCTCAGGCACTTGTGATGCAGCTGTTTCAAATTCCTTTGGGCTGAAGTTGAGTTCAAGAATTGGCTCAGCCAAGTATTATAAATTGCTTGCTACAACATTGTGGTGATACTTAGGCTGATACATCATCTCTGTTCTTTGCACAGAGATGAATTAACTCAGCAGTCTCTTGTTTTTCCCCCCCAGTGAAAATCAATACAATTGGTCCTCTGCTTATGGAATAGATGACCTCTTTGTTGCAGAACTTGGAAAGTGTTAGGTAATGGTACCAGTAAAATGAAGAGCTGGTCTATGACTGATGCAAGGTGCTGTGACCCAAAAAGTGGTCTCGGTTTTGGCATCATCATTAGGGGTGTAATCATCCAGTAAAGCAGAAGGGTAATGTGAAAGACATGGCAACTATGGTGCCCTGAGGGAATTGCTGTTGCTGCTGCTCTTTTCTGCATTCTTTCAAGTCTGAGGTAAGGTAATAGCAAGGGTTGTTTTTATATACCATGCTGGGTTTGATCTTTGATATGTATGAATACCCACATATGCATCCCTGGAGGTTTTTAAGGCCAGGATGGATGTGGCTGTGAGCAACCTGATCTAGTGTGAGGTGTCCCTGCCCATGGCAGGGGGATTGGAACTGGATGATCCTTGAGGTGCCTTCCAACCCTAACAATTCTATGATTCTATGATTTACTTTCACAATGAGTTTTTGTTGCTCAATGCTGAGAATAGTTTGAGTTCTTTTGTATGTTCATGAACATTTGCCCACAATATTGGTGTGACTGATTAGTCTAGAGTACAATATCAATCCTTCCTTGTGACACAGGAGAAAGACGCGTTAGATGATTGAAGTCCTTTTTGTATCAGCTTATTTCCTTATTTCCTTATCAACCCATGCTGCCTGGCAGCTTGTTTATTTCACTACTGAATGATATAATTTAAGATATTATTGAACAATTAGGATAGGATAGGATAGGATAGGATAGAATAGAATAGAATAGAATAGAATAGAATAGAATAGAATAGAATAGAATAGAATAGAATAGAATAGAATAGAATAGAATAGAATAGAATTAACCAGGTTGGAAAAGACCTTTGAGATCATCAAGTCCAACCTATCATCCAACACCATCTAATCAACTAAACCATGGCACCAAGCACCCCATCCAGTCTCTTCCTAAACACCTCCAGTGATGATGACTCCACCACCTCCCCAGGCAGCCCATTTCAATGGCCAATCACTCTTTCTGTGGACTTCTTCTTAACCTCCCTTGGCACAGCTTGAGACTGATGTCCTCTTGTTCTGGTGCTGGTTGCCTGGGAGAAGAGACCAAGCCCCACTTGGCTAGAACCTCCCTTCAGGTAGTTGTAGACAGCAATAAGATCTCCCCTGAGCCTCTTCTTTATATTTTGGTTATCTCCTCATCAAGAAATCTTAACACAAGACACTGTACACACCATATATATATACATACATACATATATATATATATTTTAAATAAAATCTTATGCCATACAGATTCATAACATTTCTGAAACTCAGTGCAGTTAAGGTAATAAAAATGCTGGAGTTTATGCAAGAATGACAATAATATCTACATTCTTGTTTGGTAGATACAGCAACAAAATTCAGCCAAGATGATTTTAAAATTAATGTTTAAGGTAGTGTTCCAAGCAAACTATTGAGAAACAAATCTACAATCTCTACCAAGGTAAAGTTTTGCATTCACTGAGAGGCTACTTAGATGCACACATATGGACTAACCATGAAGAAGCAGCACTCCAACCACTCCATGGTGATGATGAGATGCATCAGCTGATTCTGCTCATGCTGAAGGTGACAGGAGGCACCCTGCCTCACCAAGTGCAGCTTAGCCAGCACAAGCCAACTTAAACAGAAAGCAATTTTACTACAACACATCACTTTACAAAGAATATGGCTACATGATATTTTTCTCCAGTCCACCTAGCTTTCCACTTGAGTCAGTAACTGTATGGAACAAATGGAGGCTCACAATCTCTCTCTTTCTGTCCAAAACATATTCTGGTTTATCAAAGAACTCTGCATGGAAGCTTATTTTTCCCCCTAGAAATAAATGACCTTTCTTCCCTGTTTGAGGTTTAGGAGAGCTTATAACACAGCACATAGGGTTTTTTTTTCATTTTCTCACTCCATGTCATCAAAGGGACTAACAAATTATCCTTTTTCTTGGCACTGGCCACAAGAATAACTGGTAAATATTGGACACTTGGGAGTGGCAGGTGCTTAAATACAATTGATTTCAACAGTGCAATGATAGTTTAGATCATCTGAGAAGTAAGGGAAAAAAATGAAAGCTTTGGAACCATGTTGCATTGACATGGGAAAAATTCTGTAAGTATTTCTGTTGATTCTCTCCTGGGACTACCTGACTAAATAAGGATTTATTAATCCTTATAAACTTTGAAACATATCTCAACGAAAAAAGATTAATTTTGAGAATGTCTAGCAATAAAACAGTTAGCCCCAGAATAATCCATGCATAACTCTGTCCCTTTGCTGCACCAGATAGGATCTGGAGTTTGGTGCTGGCTAATTTGCCAGCAAAACTATGGCCAGGTAGGTTAGAACAAACCATGGAGTGCCCAAAGTAACAGTGGTAGCTCTTACTGCAATGAGCTTATCTTTTCACTTGATACCAACTGACTATGTTTAACTGCACGATATGAAGCCCCTGAGGTGGAATCTTCCTGAGAACTTGCACTACCTTAGCTTTGTCTCTCAGTATGTGGCAGCAGAGCTGGCAATCACTTTCTTGCATTATTTGTTTCTGAGAGTTGTGTTTATAACTTTGCCCTTTTCTGTCTTATGTGCTTACAGAAGTTTAGTATTATAGTATCATAGTATCAGTCAGGGTTGGAAGGGACCACAACGATCATCTAGTTCCAACCCCCCTGCCATGGGCAGGGACACTCCACACTAGAGCAGGCTGGCCAGAGCCTCATCCAGCCTGGGCTTAAACACCTCCAGGGACGAGGCCCCAACCACCTCCCTGGGCAACCCATCCCAGGGCTTCACCACTCTCATGGTGAAGAACTTCCTCCTCACATCCAGCCTCAACCCACAATGCAAAGATCTCAACCCACGATCTCATCTCAACCCACGATGCAAACAGCACAGCTGAAGCATAAAGTGTGCAGACTTTCAAGTCTCTGCAGGTTCAATTTCATTTTCTGGGGAGGATTTTGTGTCAACCAGTGACCAATCCACCAGGCTGGACAATCATATCCTGGACAGTAACATTTCATCTTGTCTGCTTCCATTGCTAAGCTTGATGGAACTGACCCTCAAATACCTCTAGTGGAAAGATGCTGGATGTCAGCCGAGACCCCCCAGATAAAGGAGGACCTCCTTGCTGAGTCAGGGATTACTAGAGTTTGGATGCTGCTGTAGGAGCCCTCTGTTTCCTTTAGATTAGCACTACTTTTACACCAGGCTGAGCTACCTACCATGCTAAAACAGGACGTTCTACCCAGTGTTTCACAGTCAGAGTTCCTCCCAACACTTTCATTTTCCCCTCTCAATTTCATGCCATATGCCTGATGGATTATTACAATTTTCCTTTATCAAATATTTGCAGATAGGTGTAGATAAGGCTGCATTACTGTAGATAATCTCCTCTTATCTACCACAAAAAAGCCGATACCTATCTCCTTGGATCTGAGCACATTATCCTCCCTCCAATGTGTCGCATATCTTTACAGCTTTATATGCTTCTCCAAATGAGTGAGTACTGGAGCTTACAGCGTTAGGTGGTCTGCTCATGAGCCAGGGTTCTGACATGAAGAATTTTCCTGAGAATTTCCATCAGCATTTTCTGTATGTTTTCAACTTGTGAATGCAGATCAACAGTTTAGATCCTTGTGAGCTTAAATCCCATTCATGTAGCGCTTCGCCACATACCTGTTAACACCTTCTTGGCTTTCTCACTTTCACAACATAATTATTGCATTCCCAATGTCTTACAATTCAGCATGGGAGTTTCCCTCAGTTCTTCAATTTGCATCCCTGACTGAATGACACCGTATTGACATGGCACTCAAAGCACCTAGCAAAGAGCTGTGCTTTGCTATTTGCCACTGTTTGGTTTTTTGTTGTTGTTATTGTGCTTCAGCCTGGATGTTAACTCATATAACAATACTACATACAAGCCATACTCCCAATGATACCTTGATTCCTGCATCACAAAACTTACCTGGAATGAATAGAATAGAATAGAATAGAATAGAATAGAATAGAATAGAATAGACCAGACCAGACCAGACCAGACCAGACCAGACCAGGTTGGAAGGGACCTTTGAGATCATCGCATCCAACCTATCAGCCAACACCACCTAATCAACTAAACTGTGCAACCAATCACCCTATCAAGTCTTCTCCTAAACACCTCCAATGATGGTGACTCCACCACCTCCCCGGGCAGCCCACTCCAATGGGCAATCACTCTCTCTGTGTAGAATTTCTTCCTAACCTCCTAAACTTCCCCTGGTGCAGCTTGAGACTGTTCTCTTGTTCTGGTGCTGGTTGCCTTAACCAGTAAAATAGAACAGGGCACAATATTAATCCACTGCTCTCCCTTCATCTGTTTATTATAGCTTCAAATTTAAGACTGTTATTTACACAAGTAAATACTGAGAATAGACTTTGGTAGTTCTTTTAGTGCAAGTCAGCCCTCACAAACATAGCAGAATTTGACCCTTTGTAATTCTGTTAGAAAAAGGCAATCTGTTTGGAAGTCAAAATCTGTTCTTTATAAACTCATGCTGTTTATCACTTTTGGCACTGCTGCCCTGGACTTAGTTATTTTTCTCTCAATATTTGTTCCATTATTTTAATGAGCAACACAATTATAGTTCTAGGCTTTGAACCTGAAATGAGCTCAGCAGGAGCTTTACAAGTGACAAAATTCAGTTAATTTCATGCCATTTTTTCACTTAGGGCCCTATCCAACTAATATGAAAGTCACTGAATATTTAACTTGTTGACTTTCTCCATACATTCCTGTTCCCAGAAGTCTTGAGCAGCAGGAGCCATGGTTTTATGAAGGACCAAACAGTGGGTGGGGTGGCGTTATTGGAACCTCTTTGGCTTAGGAAATTGGGCTGGAATTCCTTGTAGAACACTGCAAACAGGCACCCCCTGACTTTTCTGCTCTTCCCAATCCAGTAGAAACCAGAAAGTGATGGAGATGTGAAAAAGGGGAAATAAAATGAGAGGGAAAAGGGCTTATGCATTATAAATGTTTACACTGGACTTAAGAAAGGAATAAGGGTCAGCTTGGCTCTTTTTTTTTGGCTGATATGATTTATATATCACTGTTGACAACAGAGGCCAGCTTCACATTATGGATTAACAGCTTGGCAGTGAAGGACAGAGTCATTTATTTACTTTTCATTACAGAGTTCATGGGTTTTAGGCTCTTGTATAGGACATGCTGGGAGATTTCTCTGTATTTTCCTAATGTTTACTCCTTGGCAGTCCTTGGCTGAGAAGGCAGGCTTTGATTTGTGGGCCTTTCATATTCCTTTGTGCATTAGATATAGTATTTTCTTGGCACTTTGAATATCTGGCTTAAAGCAGAAAGAAAAAAGGAGTTTAAAAATGTAGAAAATGTTTTAGGATATTAAAAATTAGAATTAAGCAATAAAAGAACAGAAATATTTGGCCTTTTTTATAGGTGTAAGGGCTTTGGGAAGAATCAAAACCAACCCAAACTACTCAACTGTAACCTTACACATCAAGTCTTTAACTCAGAGCAATTGCTTGTGGATGAGTCATATGAAACAGTTCACAAAGGTGGATCATCACCAACAGCTGCTTTTGATAGGTTCACTGAAAAGTGGAGCTTTAAAAATTGAAACTTGCTTTTTCATGTGATATTTTGACCTTTCCTTTTCCAGGAACTGCTTGATTGTGATTTTTCTCACTTTCCCAGCAAATCTGACAGGAATTTATCAGTTTGCTGGCACACTTGGAGGCCACTGGTTGCTGCACATTCACGTCAACAATGTCAGAGGTGGCAGCAGCATTGGGGGTGATGTCAAGGCAACAGATTCTGCCACACAACTGTCTTGTTTTACACATTCACCTAAAGAGAAGGAGATGTTCTATAGACTCTACTTTCATATTCCCACATGTTTGTATACATTTCCTTCCATCTTAGCAGAGATATTAGTTTTGGTTTGAGGAAAGATGGAATTTAGATATATTGATAATCTATTTAAAATACTTTTGGTAATGTACCTTTGTAAATGGCACTTTGAAATTGTAGGACACATCTTGACAGAGGGAAGGACTGTAAATCTTCACACACACATTTCTGCAATCCAAGAAGAAACAGCAAGACCACCAAAGCCTGGCAAAAAAAAAGAAGTGATATAAAAATGACTGTTCCTTCTTTTCCTGCAATGGCCATTATACAGAATATTAAATAAGGAATCTGACAGATGGAAATATTTAGATTGGAGCTCAGAGAGAAGTTGCAATATTATCAAAATGGATTCTACTCTACTTTTCAGTCTCCAATGCCACTATTAAAAAAGCACAAGGCAGTTATTCTAATGGAAAACATTGTATTTGCATTTATATAGTGGAGTGGAAACCAAAGCTTAAAACCACAAATTACTTTTATATGCAACATTTTAGCACTGGGTTTTGGAATGTCCCAAATATCTGGAAGAATTGCCAGATATTTTGAACTGACCTTACTAAGCAGGAAAAGGGAAAGGTTGAAATACAAAGAGATTTGTTCTACAGTCTAAAAGATCTCAAAAGGGAAAAAAAAATGACATTGAGGAATATATGATCACCTGGACCAAATTACCCAAAACATACAAAATAGTTTCATAGTTTCATAGTTTCATTCAGGGTTGGAAGGGACCACAATGATCATCTAGTTCCAACCCCCCTGCCATGGGCAGGGACACCCCACACTAGATCAGGCTGGCCACAGCCTCATCCAGCCTGGGCTTAAACACCCCCAGGGACAGGGCCTCGACCACCTCCCTGGACAACCCATTCCAGGGCTTCACCACTCTCATGGGGAAGAACCTCCTCCTCACATCTAGCCTGAATCTCCCCACCTCCAGCTTCATTTCATTCCCCCTAGTCCTATCACTACCTGAGATCCTGAGAAGTCCTTCCCCAGCCTTCCTGTAGCCCCCTTCAGATACTAGAAGGCCACAATGAGGTCACCTCGGAGCCTTCTCTTCTGCAGACTGAACAGCCCCAACTCCTTCAGTCTGTCCTCATAGGAGAGGTGCTCCAGCCCTCTGATCATCCTTGTGGCCCTTCTCTGGACACGTTCCAGCACCTCCACATCCCTCTTGTAATAGGGGCTCCAGAACTGGACACAGTACTCCAGGTGGGGTCTCACCAGGGCTGAGTAGAGGGGGAGGATCACCTCCCTCGACCTGCTGGCCACACTTCTCCTGCTGCAGCCCAGGATCTGATTGGCTTTGCGGGCTGCAAGTGCACATTGAGAGATCATGTTGAGATTTTGTCCACCAGCACCTCCAAGGGTGCAATTTCCCCTCAAATTAGAAATGGTTGGATTTCTTGCTCAGGCTGACTTAAAACCATAATTTCATTGCTGCTCACTTATTTGTAACTATAAGAGATAGTTTTGGAAATTAATCTTACAAAATCTGACTCATGGCCTTGTTTTACATATTAACTTCATAGGGGAATATATAATAGGAAATTATTGGACATAATTAGTAACTATGTCAATCTTATTATAAAACAAATTCTGTTTAAAAATAATGTCTATGTGAGTACAAAGAAGATGGAAGCTCTTTCTTCACAAGGTATCACATAGAGAATACAAGGAGCAACAGGTTCAAGTTACACTGAGAGAGGTTTCATCTTGATGTAAGAAAGATATTTTTTGACAGTGAGAATGATCAGTCACTGGAACAACCTCCCCAAGGAAGTAGTAACATCCCTATGGCTGGAGGTTGTCAAGATGTGATTAGACAGCATGCTAACTAGTCTCATCTAGGCTCCTTTTTCTACAAAAGGCTGAACCAGAGTATCTCTTGAGGTCCTTTCCAGTTCAGGCAGTTTTATGATTGTATGATCTGTTGCTATGTGGATGCTCAGAATTGAGGCAACACCACTGCTTATTGCTTTTCACAGTAAAGAACAAAGAGGAATGCAGCATTTCAAAATGGTAAAAGTTATGGAATGTAAGAGAGAGAACTGAGTTATATTTTATAGCTCTTTACCATTTACAAAATGCCTCATTGCTTTGCAAGTTGCCTTATGTGAAAACACTGTAATCAGAAAATTGTAGTAGGCAATGTGTCCAAAGTTTCTGCTCTCATTTATGTGTGGCATTAGAAAACAGCAGCCATGCTGATGACTCCCAGAACAGTAACTCTGCTACTTGCCATTCCTAGGCTGTCACAGACATTTCCTCTCCAGCAGAATTCATCTGCAACAGGGCCAGTATCTAAGAGGTTTGTTAATAAAAGAATATACTGACATAATGTTTTGTTTGTGTTCATATAAATGACTTAGGCATAAAGGCATTCCCTGGGCCTTCTTAGAAACTTGAAAAAAAGAAACACAGTGCAATGTGAATGAGGATCATGGAAAATCCATCTATTTTTACACTATCTTACTAAAGGTATTTGATTAGTTACAGAAATGGAGAGAAACAGATTGTCAGAACAATCAAATGTGGGATACAAAGTGTCTTTATCTGGACTTTTAATTTTTCTCCCTTATCGTCTTCTGATTTTCTCCGCAATCCCCCTGGCCTGGGGCTGAGTGAGCGTCTGGGTGGGGCTTAGGTGCTGGTTGCAGTTAAATCATGACAGTCCTTTTCAGCACTCAATGTGGGGCTCAAAGGATTCCAGATAATGATAAATTTTATTGGCTGGGGCTAAACCATGATACTAAGTTACTTGTAAGTCCATTAAAACAGCTGATCCCCCCTAGACCAGAACTTTTCAACCACCTACTTTTTCACCCACAGTTTGAGTGTCCTTACTCACTGTTGCTAAACACAACTTTCAGCTTGGATCTTCAAAAACATAACTGATTTCTGTTCATAGGTTTCCAGAAACATAAGTGCCAGAAAGAGTTACTAAAACACACAAATCCCTCAAGATATTTAAAATGTAACAATAATTTTGCATTATTATCTTTAAAATAAAGGATGCAGAGAAGTATTGCTGTCATTTTTAATAACACAAAGAATCAAGATATTGCACATGTAAAACAGCTTAAAAAAGAGAGATTTGGCTCACTGATCCACTACAAAGCACACAGTCAAGGTCTGCCAAATAATAACACTAGAATAATGTCTAGTTTGAGAAGGTCATAAACAAGTTACAGCATTTCTGATAACGTGACTATCTGTAAGGTTACAAATGTCCTAAAACACATCCAAAGGTTTGTAAAGGGTAGTGTTTTCTTTAATAGGAAATGTAGTGTGTCAAGAGCACCATCTGTTACTTCATCATCCAGATGTATGACAACTCCTTTGTTGTCTTCTGCTCTTCCCTGGAGATTTTTCCTTCCGTTTCTCCTACCTGTCTGCCTCTGGGTTCGTTTCTCTGCTAGGGAATTATAAATCAAGTAAGAATATATGTGAATTCCCTTCTGGCAAAAAAAGAAGAGTTATCAAGATCTTTACAAAACCTCAGGCACTGTGGAAAAGCTAGAAAATGCCTCAGGCTTATGGCAGAGGGCAGCATAATTCATAGTCTAGGGGAGCATATGGAAATGTAGATGTGTGTTATTGGAATTGAAGAGCAGAGGCATTCCTAGGACCTGGAGAACTGCAGTTAGGACAATAAGTTCCACCATGGTGAAGGAGGACATAGAAATTACTTTGCAGCCTGATATCCCTGATGACCCTCTTTTAATAAATTCTGTAGGTTAGGTGCTTATGCCAGGCTAAGTCTACAGTGCAGTGACCTTTGCTGTTAAAGATCGCCTTCCTCTTTTGCATGAAAAAGAGGTGACATAAAACCTTTGGGCAGCCCATTTTTAAAGTCCTCTGGCACTGAAGCATTGAAAAATGGTTCAGAGGTCTGGCTGTGGACATTTAACTCTGTCTGGTTTACAGACACCTGAAATAAGGTTCGGGGCTATGCTTGTGTGGTGGTTTGAGCCTAAATTGGGTTTTCAGAGCTCAGACTGGGCATGGGGAAGACTGAGAATCCCTCCCCCACTCCTTGCCCCTTTCCTGATCAAGGGAAAAAGGGAAGGGGAAAGAACAGGAAGAGATAAGGAAAGAAGAAAAGGAAAGAAAGGGGAATAAAGAAAAAAGGAGGAGGTAAATCAACCAAGAAATAATTAGGAGTCAGTTTGGAAGTAGAGAGGTAAAATTTTCTTTAAATGGTGTGCGTGTGTGTGTGTATGTATATATGTGTGTATACATAACACAATAACAGGAAGGGTTCACAAGGGCAAGGAACAAGGATGGCTAGGGAGAATCTACAAAACCAACAGTCCTTTGAAGATGCAGCAGGGAGAAAAAACAGGCCTGACCACGTGGCAGAGCACCAGAAAGCCAGCAGCAGCTCTCTTAGTCCTTTCGTCCCTGCGAGGCAGAAGCAAAAGAGAGCAAATGGATGCAGTGTCTTCCTTTTTATGTGCTTGATGGACAGGGAGGGGGAGTGAAACAGACTAACTCAGTTTCCCAGGGGGAAATCCCCCTCTCTGTGGAGAGCAGGGCTCTCACAACCCCTTCACCTCCTGCTTTCAGGATGGGTGTAACCCATCACAACTTGTCATTTAGATAAGAAGGCTGAAACCTTGTTATTTGTGTTGCTATAACACTGTGTAGATGGCTAAGTGGAGAACATAATTATTTCTTATAAAGTATACAGCTATAAAAGAAGATCAGTGGAATATATCATCAAGTAAAATTTAGAAGAAACATACTGTCAGGTCCATCCAGATTTTTAGGGGTATTAGATATCTGCAGGTATTGCAGGAATTTGATTATTATAATAATCAAAATGCCCATTTTTAGTAGCATCATCACTGGACATACCTGCACGCAGGAATACTGATCTATATCTTTGCAATGTAGAGAAATCTTCTCTTTTTGTAATTGGATTAGATTCATCATAATTTTTCTTCAGCTACCTCTTAGTTTCAAATGTTAACTTGAAATGTAATTTCCATCAACATGTGATGGAATAAGAAAAACCCCAGCTGTTTTAATAGCCATAATTATGTTTCACTTGAGAAATGGAGGAAAAAAATAATTAAGGCCCATGAGACTAGTTAAATGAGACAGCATTTGAAAATGATCTAATTTTTAAGCTGTTTTTCAGAGTTTTTGGAGTCCTTGTCTGCAAGTATGACAAAGAAGCATTCACAAGCATGTGGAAGGTGCTATCTTGCCAAACTTTCTTCTGTAATCAAGACAGACAGGTGTGTCTTACAAAGGCTAAGTGAGAAGGCTAATCTTAGGAGCTCTGCATCATCCCTGGATGAGATTTACTTTCAATGGCCTTCCTAGACAAGCGTTAAGCTTTGCATATATGCCTCATGACCATCCTTAGAATTTCGCCATTCTCAGCAGCACTGCTGAGCTGCAGGAAAGCTTGATGGTTCTGGGATGATATAAACTTCAATGAGTGCTTCCATCAGATTAGGAAATCAAGGGTCATGAAGTTGTGGGCTTAGTAACTCACGAAGAGCTTCCCAGGAAATTACCCAGGAAACTAAGAAATGGATCTTTCTGATGCCATGAAAAACAACGTAAGGACTTTTTACTTCTTTTTCCTAACTTGAAGCCCATCAAATAATTAATTTATATGCTAACATCAGGTGGTTGTGACAAAGGCCAAACTTCTAAACTTGTAGACTTCCTTTCCTGTAAATACTTCTTTAAAGTTGTACATTCTGGATATGAAAAGGAAAACAGTGACAGAGTTAGAAGGAGATACAAAGAAAGAGAAGAATAGAATAGAATAGAATAGAGTAGGAGTAGAGTAAAGTAGAGTAGAGTAGAGTAGAGTAGAGTAGAATAGAATAGAATAGAATAGAATAGAATAGAATAGAATAGAATAGAATAGAATAGAATAGAATAGAATAGAATAGAATTCACCAGGTTGGAAAAGACCTTTGAGATCATTGAGTCCAAGCTATCATCCACACCATCTAATCAACTAAACCATGGCACCAAGTGCCCCATCCAGTCTCTTCCTAAACACCTCCAGTGATGGTGACTCCACCACCTCCCTGGGCATCCCATTCCAATGGCCAATCACTCTTTCTGGGAAGAACTTCTTCCTAACATCCAGCCTAAACCTCCCCTAGTGCAGCTTGAGACTGTATCCCCTTGGTCTGGTGCTGGTTGCCTGGGAGAAGAGACCAACCCCCACCTGGCTACAACTTCCCTTCAGGCAGCTGTAGACAGCAATAAGGTCTCAGGAGGGAGGGGGGAAGAAAGAATGAAAAAATGAAATAAAAAAAGAAAGTAGATCTAAAATGAACTATTTCATTTTTTTATGTCATAATAAGCATGGACAGACCTTGAGCTGTGTCCTGGTTTGAGTCTAGCAGAAAGGTATGACAACATTTGTGTAAATGAGTACTGAATGATCCTCATACTCTGGGAAGTTGCCACTGCAATCTTCTGCTGTTCCTAGAACAGTGCCTCTTACCAAGAAAAATATCAGTCTCAAGCTGCACCAGGGGAGGTTTAGGCTGGATGTTAGGAAGAAGTTCTTCCCAGAAGGAGTGATTTGCCTTTGGAATGGGCTGCCCAGGGAGGTGATGGAGTCACCATCACTGGAGGTGTTTAAGAAGAGACTGGATGGGGTGCTTGGTGCCATGGTTTAATTGATTAGATGGTGTTGGATGATAGGTTGGTCTCTATGATCTCAAAGGTCTTTTTCCAACCTGGTTAATTGTATTCTATTCTATTTATGTGTTTTATAAAATCATTATAAAACCAACCAAATTTCAACAGTGTGCCTAAACAGAAAGAAATAAGTTAAATTTGTATGAAATATTAATCTAATATATTCTTAAGTAAATTAATATATATTAGCCATATTAAGAAAAATACAGGGAAAAGAAGTTACATATTGCTTCCTTTATGTACCACAACATTGTTGGATATTTTCTAAACATTTATCAGAAAAATTGCTTCAACATGCTATAAAAGGCTTCAATACATTTTCATAAGTTTCCCATCCCTTCCAATATTCTCTCCCATATAAAGTAGAACATATGCTTATGAAAATATCTTCCACGTTTCCTCTTGATACATTCAATATGCATATCAATATTCTTTTTTTTGCCATGCATCACTTTACCACATATCACGTATCACGTTTTCATATACATACGTTAAATATAACCGAGATACTTCAGAACGTATGGCTTCTACAGCAGGAAACACAGGAAAATCTGCCATCAGTGGTCACTCAAGAGGCCAACAAAAAAACCCCAAATCACTGCTTAACAGAGGTGGTCTTTTTGTGAAGTCAAAGTAGCAGAGTGCATTCGGTACTTGTCAGAATACTTTGGTTTCTTTAAGACAAGAAATGGTTTAAACGGGGTGGTCCCATGAATAATTCCCTGTCTCAGTTACTTGGTGATAAACGCAAACAGTAACATTATGAGCCTTACTTTGTAACACAATTTGATGTGAGCTTGACAGTCCTAAATAGGATAGGATAGGATAGGATAGGATAGGATAGGATAGGATAGGACAGGACAGGACAGGACAGGACAGGACAGGATAGGATAGGATAGGATAGGATAGGATAGGATAGGATAGGATAGGATAGGATAGGATAGGATAGGATAGACCAGGTTGGAAGAGACCTTCAAGATCATCGCGTCCAACCCATCAACCAATCCAACCCACCTAAACAACTAAACCGTGGCACCAAGCACCCTATCAAGTCTCCTCCTGAGCACCTCCAATGATGGTGACTCCACCACCTCCTTGGCCAGCCCATTCCAATGGGCAATCACTCTCTCTGTATAGAACTTCTTCCTGACATCCAGCCTAAACCTTCCCTGGCACAACCTGAGACTGTGTCCTCTTGTTCTGGTGCTGGTTGCCTGGGAGAAGAGACCAACATCTGCCTGTCTACAACCTCCCTTCAGGTGGTTGTAGAGAGCAATAAGGTCACCCCTGAGTCTCCTCTTCTCCAGGCTAAGCAACCCCAGCTCCCTCAGCCTCTCCTCATAGGGCTTGTGTTCCAAACCCCTCACCAACTTCATTGCCCTTCTCTAGACTCTGTACGCAGGCCAGAAAGTTTGAAGTGAAGCAGTGGCTTATCCTTTACAAAGGTATTTTGTGTCCAAGAAAATATAATTTTGAATAAGACAACAATGGCTATTTAAAGTGTTTTTTGTTAACAATTGCTTTATGGTTGCTTCACAATTGTCTTCTTCCCCCCCCCGCCACACCTTTCTTTTTTTTGTAACATAAAAGCAAATCTTTTTTATCTCCTATGGTTGTACATAGCCAGATTTATTGGCAATTGAATCTCCACATAATGTTAGCACTCCCTTTCACTCTTCTGGAAAAATACAGTGCACCAGCAGAATGGAAACATGGACAGACCTTGAGCTGTGTCCTGGTTTGAGACCCCATTAGATCGCCTCCTGAGGCACAGGCTAAAGGGAGCCCTCCAAGAAATTTCACAGCTGACTGTGAGAAGCAGAGGGGCTTTTCTTGTTTTGTTTTGCTCTTCACTTTACAGACCCTGGGGCTTTCAGAATAAATCTTTGAGCGTAATGAAATATCTCCTGCTGGAGTGGATTGTTCTTGCCAATCACAGAAATCCTCTGCACTCTTTTTCTAATGCTCCAAAGTGCTTGCACAAACTGCAACTGCCAGGTCCAGCACATTAAAAAGGAACAAAGTCTATGAGCCCACCTACTTCAGAATTGCTTTGCAGCCTAAGACTTTTGTTTGCTGTTGGTCTCCTCAAAGCTCATGCATTTCCAAGATGAGTGGTCAAAAACACCTGCTCATTCTCTCCTCTCCAGATGCACATACACAGATCTTTTGGCTAACCTAGGCTCTGCACAGTGCTGTCAAATGCAGGCAGCCTCCTTGCATTAAACCTTTGTTGCTCCTAAACTAAATCTGCCACTTGCTCAGTGTAGGCCTACTGATGGCACCACCTGGAAGCCCTTTTTCCTTCTGACACTTGGGCCTCTGGGCAGTTTGTCCCTGTGGGTACCCCAAGAGACAAAAACTTTGAAAAATCCTTTTAGACACTCTGTAAGGGATGGTAGTCACTCTCTGGAAGTTCTTCAAGCCACCATTTAAATATTATTGATTTCAATTTCATTATGGCATTTAAGACAACACAAGACGCAGCTGCTGGCGGGAGAAGGACAGTGACTTTCATGGTACACTGCTGAGCATGACCACTGCCACTGTGGGCCACTTGATAAGGCAGGAAGGGAGATTGCCTAGTCCAAACCAAGTGCATACCTATGTGTATTTTGTCTTCTTTTTCCCAGTGAAAGCAGCTTCTGGGTCTGGCTGATTGACCATGCAAACACAAAAAAAGCAGAAGCTTCGAGGATATGAAGGAGAGATAAGCCAACTAACTCCTTTCAGCAAGAGCTGATACCTAGGGCAGTTCAAAATGATGAAATTACAACCTGAATTCTATCTGAAACTTCTTTCAGAGATACCATGCTAGATGCCTCTTAGCAGCATCCACAGAAGAGAATTTGAGAGAATTGTATTAATAACTGCATTAACGTTCAGAAAGATGTTAAATTTCATCACTGGATGCCATCAAATGACGTGGTGAAGTAGGAAAAGGGCACTCTTAACAGTCTGTGGTCAAGATTATCCCATTTAAAACTGTACTAGTAAGGACCTCACACACTTGCTTTCTAGGATTCAAATTTTTGAGAACCTTCTGGGAGCGGAAAGGACTTAAGAACTTTCCATTTCAAAGGAAAAAATTGACAGGGTGTCAGAAGTAATTTTTCAAGTATGACATTAAAGTGCCTTGGGAAGATTACACCAGAAACTGAACAGTTGAAAAAGGCCCCAAAGCCAGAAACATCCAAAGACAAAATGCTCCTTTAACTCAGACTGTCCTGACAGAACCAGGCGGTGCAGAGGAGTGACTCAACATCAGCAGTAAGCACAACCCAACCCTGCAGCCCCAGCACTTTCCTGCCCAGCTTCTCAAACTCTAGGAATCCATCAGATTAAAACCAACATGCAATTATTTCTGCCTTTTCTGCTTTAAAATGTTTTCAAACTACTAAAGTGATTCTATAATAAACAGATTTTCTGTTTGGATGAGGCTTTACTTGCCAAAGGTTAGCCTGGAATACTCATTTTATAGCAAAGTTTAAAGTCACTGAAAATAAGGATTTATGTTTATAATGGAAAGGTTGATGAGTTTTTACTGTAGCTATATTAGCAGACCATCCTATAATAAAAAGATGTCATCTTAAAAAGAGAACTTATAATAGCAGTATAATGTAGTTAGGAAAGAATGAACTTTACAAGGTGAATGTGCAATTTAACACAAATACTCAGGCCAAGAAATTAAACAGCAGTTCACAAGAGCAGTCCGCTTAGCATGCTGTTTCTCATAGACCATTTGATTTTGTAGACTTTCACCAATGAGGAATGCATCTTCTTCCATAAATAAGAATTGTTAAAGCCTGGTTTTTAATTGGTGATGTCCTACACATGTCATATTGACTTGAAAGAGATGTATAAACAGAATTCAATGGATTAATAAATTGGATCAAATGTTAGTCAGTGGAAAAACAATATAATACTAATAACTACTGCTGTACATCCAAACTGAATACAATTCAGGATTCTTTTTGTGTGTGTCACTTTGAGCATAGTATCAAAATGTTCTTCTAGGAATTAATTAAGGTGAGGACAAATTCTGGCACTGCACAGGAGACAGGAACCCCCATTGAAAGATAAAGGTAATCTCAGGAAGAATCTGGAATTTTTCCACAGATCACAGAAGCAAATCCTGTGTGAAACCCAGGATGATGTGTTTGCTTCCTCCCTCCCTTGTATCAGCATAAAGCCAGAAAAAACAGCTTTGTACAGGAGGTTGTAGTGGAGGTGGTCCCCCCCAAACCTGGCACATATGCCAGCCAGCAGCCTTCAGAAACACCAGTCTGTAGCTACTCTTCAAAGCTATAGCTGGGGCAATTGCTGCAGTCATGAAGCTCCTGTCTCAAAATGACTTTCATAAACAATACAATTATTAGCATCATCTCCTCTATCCTATTCTTACACATCTCTTCTGGCTGGGCTCTCCAGAGTTGAGTCAGAGTTCCTTTCCTAGCACATATGGGAGTGTGTTTCACAGTTTGGGCTGCAGTGTCCTGCAATGAAAGCCATACACTCACTGCAACCTACAAGCCCTCACTCAGACCATGGCTGACAAAACAACCCTGTCTGAAGTGCAGTGCACTGCTCCCAGGTCTTCCTGCAGCATGAACCTGTGGAACTGTAACTAGGAATAGACCAAACAGCAACCTTTCCAAAAAGATGAAAAGTCACTGCAGGTGTTCTTGTGAAGCACTGCCTGTATGGCAGTGAACCTGTCAGTCAATAAATGTATATAAAAAAGGCTAGTTCCACAGACGTTTACACACCTGTTTACATTTATGACCCTGAATAGTCCTTCTGTGTGTCTGTGAGCCTTCTCACTTGAACTCAAGAAAAACCTTTAAGAAGAAACAAAACAGAATCCTCCCAGGATAAAAGATTCATTGTAAAAGACTACAGCGTGTGGCTGTTTCAATACCATTAAAAAAGCAACACATGAGAGAAAAGAATGGTTGCCTGATTTTTCTTCACCCTGTCCTGAAGGGACAAGCCCCAAAACATGTCCTAATCCAGACAGTGGCTTAAGCATCTGTGAATGTGCAAACCTGGACACTTTCTGGGGTCCAGGTAAATGTGTAGCACGTGTAATTTACCTTCTAGCACACCTGTGAATTGTGTGTGCCTCTGGCCAAGTTTGGATATGCCCAATCCCATAGGTTCAGCTATCAGGTTTTTCTGGTACAAACAGGCATTAGTTATCTTTGGACAGTATTTAAACCAGCCAAGGAGGTAGGCAATTTGCCTTGTTCTCACCCAGAAAGCAACAAGAGCCAAATACTGCTGGAGCTGCATCTGAAGAGCTCACCCTAGGAGGCAAACTACACCTGGGCCTTTTTCTCACCCAGAAAGCAACAAGAGCCAAATGCTGCTGGAGTTGCATCTGAAGAGCTTGTCCTAACAGGCAAACCACATCTGGGCCTTGCACCTGGACCAAGGCAACCAACAATCTGAGAGCCCTGTGCTAGAGGCAGAAAGGGGAAAAGCTCCAAGAGAACCCAAAAGAGCCAAGGAAAGGCTACAGCCTGGCAATGGAGCACACAAGACGGTCCCCTTAGCCCTCTCCAAGCCAAGCAAGAGCTCTAGATCATGAACTAGGCATGAGAGGAGAGAGGCTCTTTAACCCTCTCCTCCGAGGCAACAGCTGCTTGAATTATAGTCACAGCATCTGGGAAGATACTGGACAGAGGACAAGCCATGAGGACCTGTGGTGGTTTGAGCCTTAACTGGGACTTAAGAGCTCACATGGGGGCAAGGCTGAGAATCCCTCCCCTGCTCCCCCTTCCTCCTTCCCAATGGAGAGGAAAAAGAAAGGGAAGGAGTAAATCCACCAAGAAATAATTTGGAGTTGGCTTGGAAGTAGAGAGGTAAATAATTTTCTTTAAACAGTATATATATATAACAATAACAGGTAAGGTTCACAAGGGCAAGGAACAAGGATGGATGGGAGGAAACCCATCAAGAATACAAAATCAGTCTCTTTGAAGAGGTGTGGAGGCAGCAGGGAGAAGGATCAGGCCCGACCACGTGGCAGAGATGCAGGGAGCCACCAGCAGTCCTTGTCCAAGCCAATGCAGGGCCCAAGAGTTACCAATTTAAATCCCTGTATTGGAAACTCTCAGATTTGTGCTCAAATCGTTTAACTATCTTCATATGTGGAATATGTTCCCTACAACCAAATAGCAGAACCTGTATATATACTTTGCAAAGAAGTTACAGTGGTGACTGAAGATACCACCACCAGAAATATTAAATATATAAATATAAAAATATAAAAAATATAAAAATATAAATATATATTTTATCACACATCCTTCTTTCAAATTCACTTTTGCCTTTTGCTTTCTGTTTTTATTGCTTCGTTTGTTTCCGTAGACGAACAAACGTGTAGTTGTTTGCTTGTTTTTAACTTACCACAGTTTTGTTTTGTAAAGACGTTTAACAGTGTGGAATAGCAGCTGATTGGTACTTCTACTGTGCATTTCAAAACAGTTTTGTGTGAAAAGATCACTCTTGACTGCTTAAATCTCCACAAAACTATTTGGAAGCTGTTTATCACAGTATCACAGTATCACAGTATCGCCAGGGTTGGAAGAGACCTCGAGGATCATCGAGTCCAACCTGTCACCATTTTATTTCTCTGAGATGGTACTATTAATACTAGGTATCAAGCCTTAGAGCCAATAAGCATAGAATAGTTTAGTTTGGAAGGCACCTCCAAAGGTCATCTAGTCCAAATGCCCTGCAGTGAGCAGGGACATCCTCCACTAGATCAGGCTACCCAGAGGCTTGTCAAGTCTGACATTGTGTATCTCCAGGGGTGGAGTCTCAACTACCTCCATGAGCAACCTGTTCCGGTGTTCCACCACCCTCATGGTAAAAAATTTATTCCTAACATCCAGTCTTAATCTGTTATACTGTTAATGTGAGTAGGATGTCCTTATCAGAGGGTCTCAACATCTGTACCGTGGCCAGGTGCCACAATTTAACGCCAACCAGCAAGTAAGCCCCACACAGCTGCTCACTCATTTCTCCTATTCTACTGTGCTGGAATAGGGAAAAGAATTAGAAACAGAAACTCATGGCTGAGTTAAAGACAGTTTAGTAGGTAAAGCAAAAGCCATGTGCACAGGAAAAACAAAATATGGAATTAATTTACTGCTTCCCATTCCCTCTCCAGGAAAGCAGGGCTTCGTCGCGCATAATGGTTGATTGAAAAGATAAATGCCACCTCTCCAAATTGTCCTGCCTCTTTATTAGTCCTCCATCAGCTTTTACTGTTGAGCATGACAACATACGGTATGGGATATTCCTTTGGTCAGTTGGGATCATCTGTCCTGGCTGTATCCTCCTCCAGCTTCTTGTGGACCTTCAGCCTACTCACTTGGCATGGCATGGCAGAAAAGACCATGATGCTGTGCAAGCACTGCTCAGCGACAGCTCAAACCTCCCCATGTTATCAACACTGCATTCAGCACACACCTAAAACATAGTCCCATAATAGGTATTACAAAGAAAATTAACTCTACCCCACCCATGACCAGTTTAACAGTCAGTGGGGTTCTAAAAATTAACACAATTGCAGAGGCACAAAATAAAATGGGAGAATCCAGTGTGGGCTTTGTCTGCTCCAAAAAACCCCAATGCTTTTGTGACCAGTAAATGTATAGACAGAAATTCCTCCATTTTAAATAACATTTTTCAGTAACTAGAAAACTATTCACAAATATGGGAAACTTATAAACAAATAAATAAATAAACATTTAAAAAAATATAAATTAGAGGAATATATTTACAATTTATATATTTTAAATTTATATCTTGCAAAAGTCCCTTTGGACAACTGCAATACAGGCAATATAACAAGTGCAACAGCAGCTATCTTATAATTCATTGAATGGAACTGAAGGATTATCTATTTGATGAAGATATTCCCTTTATGATTAACATTCTGGAGAAAGGACTGGGCTGAGTCTATCATAAAGAAGTTGTTCTTAAAAAAAAGTCTTTATACATAGGTAGTGAATGTTAAAATTTGGAATTCTTCCTTATTCAGTGAAAATTATTTATTCAGCTGAGACTGATCTTCATGATTTGACCCTAGTCTGAAGGAATAAGCATTTCCTCAGGACACAAATACAGTGAGTTCTTATAATGGAATGGAATGGAATGGAATGGAATGGAATGGAATGGAATGGAATGGAATGGAAAGAAATAGAAATAGAAATAGAAATGAAAGAAGTAGAAATAGAAATAGAAATAGAAATAGAAATAGAAATAGAAATAGAAATAGAAATAGAAATAGAAATAGAAATAGAAATAGAAATAGAAATAGAAATAGAAATAGAAATAGACCAGGTTGGAAGAGACCTTTGAGATCATTGTGTGCACCATATACAACATTATCTAATCAGCTAAACCATGGCACCAAGCAGAATAGAATAGAATAGAATAGAATAGAATAGAATAGAATAGAATAGAATAGAGTAGAATAGAATAGAATAGACCAGACCAGGTTGGAAGACACCTTCGAGATCATTGTGTACAACATATCCAACACTATCTAATCAGCTAAACCATGGCACCAAGCAGAATAGAATAGAATAGAATAGAATAGAATAGAATAGAATAGAATAGAATAGAATAGACCAGGTTGGAAAAGACCTTCTCTTGCATTGTATACAGTCACGAGTTTGTTACTGCTCTTTTTCATTGCTAAAGACATTTGCAGCTTGCAACCAATTTTTTCCCCCCGATACATCAATAGATGAAGGAATATATACATTAACTCTACAGCAACTCTTGTCACTGTCCTATTTCCAGATTTGGAAAAATAGGACCTAAATTCAATGCTTGATCCTGAGTCAGTCTAGCTTTTTCAGCTCTTAATTTTTAAAGAAATGGAAAACTAGTGTAAGCTTGTATCTCACAGCACCTTGTTGGCGTGTTCAGCTGAACTCAGGCACTGTCGATCAGCTCTTGTTATTGAATATCGATTCCCCTGCAAAAGTGACTAACTCCCTTCAAAAGGCTGGGTGGCTCAATGTGCTCACCTCACAGTGCACACATGCTTCCTATTAAAAGCTGTCAGGAAGTAAGCACACATATTTAGGGAGTAAGTTGTGTTTCTTTGTGCATGCTTGTTCTGTAAAATAAATTTTTTCCGTCCCATGAAATTGAACAACCTTACATCCGCTGCAGACAATGGAAAATAGTCACTGACTTCAGCATGCTTTACATCAGGCCCTCTGTACTTCAAGCTGTTCCAAGCACGGATTTCCCAATGTTTAATGTGAGGTTAGTCACTCGAAATCATTCAGGACTTTTATAACACTTCATTATGTATGACGCAACTTCTTTCACAATAAATCCTTTCAAATGCAGCTTTTGTTCAGAGAAACAAGCTCATGATTAATTCACTATGTGTAGTTTAGTTTAAGAATGGCACCCTTCTCTAGAGAAGGAAAAGGTGAATTTGCTGCAACTAATAGAATAGAATAGAATTAACCAGGTTGGAAAAGACCTTTGAGACCGTTGAGTCCAACCTGTCATCCAACACCATCTAATCAACCAGTACTGAGTACAGGGGCACAATGACCTCCCTGCTCCTGCTGGCCACACTATTCCTGATACAGGCCAGGAGGCCATTCGCCTTCTTGGCCACCTGGGCATACTGCTGGCTCATGTTCAGTTACTGTCAACCAGTACGCCCAGGGCCTTTTCTGCCTGGCTGCGCTCCAGCCACTCTGACCCCAGCCTGCAGCACTGCATGGGGTTGTTGTGGCCAATGCGTAGAACCCAGCACTTAGATGTGTTAAATCTCATGCCATTGGACTCTGCTCATCTGTCCAGCTTGTCAAGGTCCCTCTGAAGAGCTCTCCTACCTTCTAACAGATCAACTCCTGCCCCCAGCCTGGTGTCATCTGCAAACCTACTGATGATGGACTCAATCCCCTCATCCAGATCATCAATAAAGATATTGAACAGGATGGGGCCTAGCACTGATCCCTGGGGGACACCACTAGTGACTGGCTGCCAGCTGGATGTGACACCATTCACCACCACTCTGGGCTCAGCCTGCAGTCTATTCACCAAGTTAACGTCATCTAAGAATATCAGCAGGTTTGGGATTTTACTTGTGGAAAAATATTTCTATGAATCATTATGGAAAAAGCTCAAGAGTGTAAATCCATATAGTGAACTTGAAAATGTTATTACTACCACAAATTTGTAAGAGTCTTACAAGAAAGAATTAGATTTCTTAAAGCCAGAGAGAACTATTATTGCCCCAAGTAAAACAGTTGAATTCCCTGAGTCAATTGCTCTCTCCTTACTTCCTTATGTAGCTGGATCTACTATGGGCCCTTCTTCAGTCTGCTTTTGATGGGTTTGCTAGTAAAATTGTGAAGAAAGATCACACATGTGAACAAATAGCATTTGACCTATCCAATTTAAAATTAAGGTACTTAAATGCTTTTCTACTGTTCAGATTTCAAGATACAGAGGGACTTGAAGTTTGTTGGTCATTCTCCAAACACAGAACTCATCCAAACTCAACTACTATTTCTGTCTCTTTATGTCCTAATCCAGGTTTCATCAGACTGAAATAGAAGATTTATTTTGCAAGTTTTTTTGTTTGAGAGATTGAAGCTATGTCAGTTTTTCTTGCACATCCCTCTATCTGTTTCCAAAACTCTTGTGAGCTGTTTGTGGTTAGTTCAGATATACACAGATCTCAAGGGCAGAAACAATCACAGTGAACATCTATCACAGCCTATCACAGTCCATAGGACTGCTCTTCATCAAGTCTTGCCTTAAATTGAACGGTTATGCTTGAATTAGCCCAGGGCTTTTAGGGAAAGCAAACAAATAGCTCTATCAGTATAAAAGTTACCCATACTAGGGAAGCCAAACCAATCTTCATTATCTCGTTCCAGGGTTCTGGTTTTTAAAAATGTTTTACTTTCAGGATGAATTTTTTCACTTCAGCTATCACATTTCCATTCTCCAGGAGCTTGTCATAAGTAATATTATCAAAACAATTACAAAGGGGTTTAACAAATCGACTCTGTTCTCTGTTAAACACAGCAGCCTGTCGGAGAAGGAGATAACTAATTAAATGTTCACGATGAATGATTTTATTTGTGATAAATTCTATTCCCTGTCATATACCTGGGGGGATTCCCAAGTGATTAACTCTTCAAGATTACAAGGCCATGTACCTCCTCCCTGGGTTTGTACCTCTCTGTTTTCCTGTGTGCATTGCATTCACTCAAGTCGCGCTCACTTCTGGCATGGAGGCAACAGTCATGATTACTGAGAAAGTGTGCTCCTCCTTCTGAAGGCAATTCCTTCAGTAGGCATTATTCTATTATTATTATTCTATTATTATTACTGTAGAAAGCAGAGTTATGACCTTCTTTTAAAGAGTGATTAAGGTAAATTATGGAAGATTTCTAGAGAATGTCTCCATGCTTGGGTCCCTCGTGCTGTGCCCTGTCTTACTGTGGCTCATGAAAGAACAGACCTCCTGCCTGCTGGGGCAGGTGTCCTTCCCTCTCATTCATACTTCCTCCAGTACATTCAGAATAAGTGGTTCAAATCTTAAGTATCTTACAATATATCAAAGTGGAATTCATCTTTCTTATCTAAAGATTTTTATAACTCTATTTTGGACAGTTGGCAATTCTCTGTTTTAATACAGCAAAAAGGAAGGAAGTTACATTTTCTTATCTTACAAAACATTGCAAGTATAAACTTTTCAGGTAAAAGAACTAGCTAACATGAACACATAAATGGAGAACTTAGAGCTCTGTCTCAGTCTCTCCTCATAGGGCTTGTGCTCCAAACCCCTCACCAGCTTTGTTGCCCTCCTCTGGACATGTTCCAGCAACTCAACATCTTTCCTAAGCTGAGGGGCCCAGAACCGGATACAGTACTCAAGGTGTGGCCTAACCAGTCCTGAGTACAGTGGCAGAATGAGAGAGAGTTGATAGGGCTAGGATAAGCAGTAGCTTCATATTCTACATGGCTTGCTTTCATTAACTTCTCTCAAGTTATGGTAATATTTTATAGTGTGTAGACGTGTCATTAGATGTTATGGACACATGTCACTAGCTACGGTAGAGACACAAAACCTGGAGGCAACCTCAAGGAGTTTAGGCTTGTCTGTAGATGAATGGTGGTGAGGACAAGGAATGATAGAATTACTCTTGTATACTGCATAAGACAAGCCTGAATGTTCAATATCTGGCATTTGCCAATTTTATTCACCAATTTTTAAAAAGGCTACCTGGGTAGCCTGGGTAGTGTGTTCATCCATTATAAAATCTTTTTACATATTAACCACTGCTTTCCTAGCAGAGATCTGAGCTGGTTGGTAATGTTTTTGTTGCTGGGAGGGTGTGGGGAATTAAAAAATTGTGTGTCCTTGACATGTCACTGGTATAAATAAATATTTTCAGAGAAGAATGTTGAGCCTAGATGCTGTAATTTTTCCTTGACAGATTAGGACAACTGGGTTGAGAATATGTGACAGCTAGATACAGTCTGATTTATAAGAACGAGTAGGGAAGCATGACAGACATGTGTATTTATTAAAGATACGTTTACAAAATGTCCCAGTTTAATTTGACAACTCTGCTGGATAAGGCCTCAGGAAGTCCAAGAATATTACTCTTTGCACACTGCCATGACACTAACAGTTTCAGGAAAAGTTAAAAATCATAAATAAATAGTTTCAGTATCTTACATTTATAAATTTCCTGTACATCCATTAATGCAATAAAGTCAGTCTATCTTTTAACAAGATAAATTACAGAAGGTGAATTATTCAACATATTTTGTGGCTGCAGAAAAAATGAATATGTGTATCACACATACATGGCTGTAGAGTATTTTACTATTGTATTGAAGCAGGATAGGATAGGATAGGATGGAATAGGATAGAATAGAATAGAATAGAATAGAATAGAATAGAATAGAATAGAATAGAATAGAATAGAATAGAATAGAATAGAATAGAATAGAATAGAATAGAATAGACAAGGTTGGAAAAGACCTTTGAGATCATCAAGTCCAACCTGTCACCGACACTGTCTAATCAACTAAACCATGGCACTAAGAGCCCCATCCAGCCTCTTTCTAAACAACTCCACCACCTCCCTGGGTATCCCATTCCAATGGCCAATCACTCTTTCTATGAAGAACTTCTTCCTAACATCCTGTCTAAACCTCCCCTGGCTCAGTTTAAGGCTGTGTCCTCTTGTTCTGGTGCTGGTTGTCTGGGAGAAGAGACCAACCCCCACCTGGCCACAACATCCTTTCAGGTAGTTGTAGAGAGCAAGAAGGTCTTCTCTGAGCCTTGTCTTCTCCAGGCTAAGCAACCCCAGCTCCCTCAGCCCCTCCTCATAGGGCTTGTGCTCCAAACCCCGCACCAGCTTTGTTGCCCATCTCAGGTCGTGTTCCAGCAAGTCAGCATCCTTCCTAAACTGAGGGACGCAGAACTGGACACAGGACTCAAGGTGTGGCCTAACCAGTGCAGAGTACAGGGGCAGAATGACTTCCTGCTCCTACTGGCCACACTATTCCTGATACAGGCCAGGATGCCACTGGCATAATACTTTCATGGCAACATTCTAACATAGAAAAATGTTGGTCATTTATTAAATTGGCAGCTAGGTTGTACAAATCCAGGCTGAGGAGCATGTGTACTAGATGTCTTTTTCCTGCTACCTTTCTCACTGTAATTCCTCAGCTCACCTCATCTATCAGTCAACATTTCAGAGGCACAACACAAGTTGTACTTCCCTTTTATCTGGCTCCCTAGAAATTACTTCTTTTTAAAGTCATGTTTTCAATATTTCTTACTGATATAACCAGTCTTTTAAGAGAGAAAACAGAAGCAGTTAATCAGCTCATCTATTTGACATTGAGCTCTG
Source organism: Melanerpes formicivorus (assembly GCF_026170545.1). Taxonomy (NCBI): domain Eukaryota; kingdom Metazoa; phylum Chordata; class Aves; order Piciformes; family Picidae; genus Melanerpes; species Melanerpes formicivorus. The sequence continues at coordinate 6,348,705 of NW_027142363.1, read as the reverse complement.
CTTCCAGCATTTTGACAAGTTCAAATAAGTAAAATCATATCTACAGTATTCCTACTAGTAATTACAAAGATATCCATATGGTTTAACTTTAGAACTAGCCACAATAGCATTAAGACAGCAACTGACAAGTGTTGTTTAGATGGATGTAAAATCAAGCATACGTCCAAATCATAGGCGTTACATGATAGCCAACATGGGACTCAGCATGAGGGGCTGTGAGAGAGGAACTTCCTCCTCATTTAAAAGAATGAGACACAACTCTGAGATGAAAGTTCATCAGGAAAGATGGTGACATTCTTGCACTCTTATTAAATTGGTACTAGGCCTTCAGGCTGTTTTTCAAACATAAAGTTTCCTGGGAGGAGGGGAGAAAAGCATTAAGATGTAGGTTTTAAAAGTTTTAGTGAGCATGCTGAAGAAAATAAATTCTCACACGGAATCTTAATGCCCTCTCTCCCCCTGCCTTCTCTGTTGAGACTCAAAGTATCAATCAACTCCCAGGCAACCAGCACCAGAACAAGAGGACACAGTCTCAAGCTGCACCAGGGGAGGTTTAGGCTGGATGTTAGGAAGAAGTTCATCACAGAAAGAGTGATTGGTCATTGGAATGGGCTGCCTGGGTAGGTGGTGGAGTCAGCATCACTGGAGGTGTTTAGGAAGAGACTGGATGGAGTGCCTGGTGACATGGTTTAATTGATTAGCTGGTGTTGGATTATAGGTTGGACTTGAGGATCTCTAAGGTCTTTTCCAACCTGGTTAATTCTATTCTAGTCTAGTCTATTCTTTTTTGGAATCTGAGCATGCTGGTACCTACAGGCTTGGAATTTGTAGTGCAAAGTAGTACTGCAGCATGGTTGGTACAATCTCCATGCAGATAAATAAGGTAGATCTATTCAAACAGTACTAGATGTGTCCGGAAATCTCAGCAAACTTAGGTTAGCCAGATATTTGCACTGTTAAACAAATTTTGTGCTATCTTAAAGAAGGCAATTGAACCAATTCTGAACAAACAACCCAAGGTTAAAACCTAGCCTTTTGAGAAAACTTTTCCAATCAGAATAAGTGGAAAACTTTTTCTCCTGTGTCTAGCATAACACTGAAAAGAAGGAAATAAGAAACTATAGGGAAGAGGCAGGCCAGGTCTCTTCCAACCTTATTAATTCTATGATTCTATGATAATAATAAAACAATCAAAAAATCTTCACTAGTTTGTGTAGAGAAAATGCTGGACAATTTGAAGTGAGTGTAAACCAATCTTAATAACTATTTTAAACAATCATTCATACCATACTACCTACCAAAAGCAATGTTTTTATCCAACTTTTCTGCAGCCTAACCTTTCTTCACCTGCCTAAGTTTCTCACTTAGACACAGCTCTATCTCTTGTCCTACTCTGTGAAAATCCATCACGCTTTTGCTTCTCGTCTTTTTCACTAGCAGCCAAGTACCAGTTCTAAGATCAAAGAACCATTGTGCATCAACAGGCCATAAATGAGTAACTTTGTGTCCCAGTTTGAAGGCAGATCCTCCCTTGCCTCCCACCGGGGCAGAAAAATGAGACTCAGACAAACAGATTGCAGAAGTGAAGGAAGGTTTAAATGGAAAAGCAGTGAGTATTTTACAGAGAGCTACAAGCAGTGACGAAAGAGATCCCAAAGCATACCCAGAAACCTCCCAGCATTTCCCTTCTCCCTGCCTGAGCGTACACCCAAAACACCCAAGGCTCTTTCTTTCCCCCCCTCCATTGTTAAGCTAATCTCAGCTGGCCAGATCTGACATTGCCCTTCCCCCTTCTCCTCTTGGTTTTAGACCTAGCCAGGCCCAAGAGGCCTAGAGATCACTCCCCTTCCATTACCAGATAGGGAGCATCTCCCACGGGAGCGGTGAGGGAAGAAAGAGGAAGTGTGAGACCTTGCAGATGGATTTATAGAGAGCAGGACATTATAGGTATGAAATATGCAGCTTCCTGTGTCCACCCACTGGGCTGGACACCCAGGGCACCAGAGGTGCACCCCATATGGCAGCAGCAGCAGGCACCCAGCCCAAACTGCCACACTTTGATAAATAAGGAAAGCAGTGCACAAGAAACTGATATCAAACAAAGGAAAAATGACAAGAAGGAAAGAAGAGAGAAGGCAGTATGTTTTCTGAAATCAATTTCTCTGTTTTCCCCTAAAGGCAGCATTTATTTGTGGACTAGAGTTGCTAAATGTCGCCTTTAATAAGCAGGACCACGGATTCACAGCAAGCTTTCACTGAATTGCAAGTGGTTTACATTAAAAAAAAAAATCTTTACATGCTGTTGTTATATACCTGAGGTCCATTGTGCTTACAACATGTCAGGATAACTCAGATGCATACTAACATGCCAGTAAAAATACTAAATGTAGTTAAAGGCACAGGTTTGTCATGGGTAAAATTTGCCACACCATTCGTATGGTGTGGGAGCCAAGAACAAAAACATCTATCAAGTTTACATCCAGAAAAATTCAGACTTTCAAGGAAGTGATTGACACTCAAAATATACTTCAGGAAGAGAAAGGAAAAGGTATTAGCTAGCCACTGGGAAAAAAAAAGCTTTCTATAGCAAGGATTATTACTGAGAAGCTTACTTCTTTATTGTAAGTAGTGATGATAATTTTTGATGAATTAATGATGAATTTTGCTGAATTGGGCCTACAAGAAGGCTGGGGAGGGAGTTCTCAGGTAGTGATAGGACTAGGGGGAATGGAATGAAGCTGGAGGTGGGGAGATTCAGGCTGGACATGAGGAGGAGGTTCTTCACCATGAGAGTGGTGAAGCCCTGGAATGGGTTGTCCAGGGAGGTGGTTGGGTCACCGTCCCTGGAGGTGTTTAAGAGCAGGCTGGACGAGGCTCTGTCCAGCCTGATCTAGTGTGGGGTGTCCCTGCCCATGGCAGGAGGGTTGGAACTAGATGATCCTTGTGGTCCCTTCCAACCCTTACTGATACTATGATACTAAGATCTTGTATCTCAGCTGATGACTGTAAAGTCCATGGTTATAACTTTAAAAAACCATTCAAACAAAGTAAAAACAACAACAGCAACAGAAATCAAGAAGAAAATAGACTTTGCAGCTCTTAAAAAGGGAATTAAGTTAATCTTTAGTCTGGAGTGCTACATCCAGTCTCAGACATCATTTCAACAGATCTCATCTCTAAATCCCAAGAATTGTTAAGAGAAACTTTGGTGATTTGTTAAGAAGATACAGGCTATACCATGTAGTTAAGTCTTTTGTTGAGCATTTACCTTCAACATAGAGTTTCCCCACATTTCATCTTATTGCTGTTTGTGTTTATGAGGCACAATAAAATATTGTTATGGCTTTGGATATTAGGTGAAAAGTCCCAATGTTTAGCTCCAATGAAAACTGACAGAGAAATCTGAACTCAGATCCAGCCTGTGTATAGTGGTTTTGGACCTCACACAATCTTGTTTTCTTAAATTTGGATGAAAGACATAAAAATTAGCTTTAGATGGAAATACAATTGCAAAGTCCAGTAGAAAGCAGCATGTGCCATTCTATAATCACTTCCCAGTCTGTATGTTATTACTGCTATTGAAAATGGATGGCAAGAATACAGCACCAAGACTCTGCACATGATTAACTTTTTATTCTTCTTGTAACTTGCTATAAACCTCAAATGAACTCACAGGCTGGCAAGTGCTGTTAAGAGCTAGATGCCAGACTGTATGAGACATTTTTTCCCAGACAGCATCACCTTCCTTGAATATGGTTATTTTTCTCTCTCCCCTCTACTTTTCTTCCTCTGTCCCCCAATAGCTGTTGTAGCTGTCAGATGTTTCATTTGTATTTACTTAAATCCTCCAAAAGGTCTTGATCCTAGACGTAAAATGCTCCATGGATAAATTTCCCTCCTTTCATCCTTTTGGCTCCAGCCTTGCTTTTTCTTCTGAGAAGCACTGAAAAAAATTAAAAACAAACAAAAAAAAAAAGCAAGCTATTATTTCCATTGGCCTGTCATCAAAGAGCCAGACTGGGCTCACCCATCCATTTTTCCCCCTACATCCCAGAAGAATAATCATGCTGCAGAGTATCTGTATACCTTCAGCCACTGTGTCCTGTGCCATGTTAGTGAGTAATGCTGGAGATTCAGTGTCCAGGGAATAAGCCTAATTGGCTCCCTGGTACTGCAGCATGCCTTTAAGCTCTTGGGGTCATAAACCATGTGGAACAGCCAGAACAGCAGCCCTTCTCAGATTTTGTGAACATAATCAGTGGAATGTCCAAAGGTGATTGCTAAAGGTTATACTTTACAGAAACACCAAAAAACTTCAAATACCTGCAAATGGTCTGCACAGTAGAGGACTCATAGCTGAAAGCCTGACAAGACTTTCAACAATGATTCATCTTAAAGACAATAAGGTAAGAGATGCCTGAGGACTAAACTCCTTCAGGCAGCAGTCAATCCAGGTACAGGTGAGATGAAGAGTGGAAGCTCAACTTTAATGAAATCTATTGCCAACATTGTCCTTCACTATATCATTTGGGGATGAGTTCTGATCTCTGAGTAATGAAAACAAGCTGAGTTTTTTGTTTTTCAGGGCTTCTTTATTTCCTAAGAGGAAGCAATAAGGTTTGGCCCAATCACCTCCTTGTTAACATGCTTTCATTTGCTAAACTCATTCCCATTACATCCCGCAGGTGAAAAATGAATGTACTTGTACAGCAGTGTGATGTGAAATCTTGATAGCATACTGAAAAAGCTAGGCATTTCAATTCTTTGCTGATAAATTTGTTCCTTTGAAAATGGGGAACATACTTCAAAAATATCAATGTGATGCCTCAGTGAACATCTCTTTATGGAAAACCAGAGCAACAATACAATTCCCGACACAAACAAATGGCCTGCTGAAGTCTAGATACAGACAGTCAAGGTTCTGTTCTGCCTTCGCATTCATAAGACTGATTATAGTGGAAGTGGCCCCTCATGCACCTCAGGGAATAATTTGCCTTTAGTTTATAAAAACTTTAGGCCCACTTTGTTCTGATGATGAAAGCATTCCTTTTTTTCTGCTGCCAACACAATGTGCTCACTACACAGGTCTTGTGAACATTATGGCATTTTGCTCAGAATGGTTTCCCTGGAGTCCAAAATCCAGGAGCAGAGTATTTTCTTCTGAGAGGGTGCTCCATAACACTAGGTTAGAAGGCTGGCCAATACTTTTAACACCTTCTAAGACCCCCTGTTGTTTGACCAAAGGCTTTGGAAGGCATTTCTGACAGCTGGTGTTGAGCTTAGCATCCTGCAGAGCTTACGAGATGTCTACTGGCATCTCACTCTCACCATTCCAACAGTGTTGAGGGGCTCCAGAAGCCCACTTCTGCAGCCAGGCTTCTGTGGAGTGGTGGCTGTGCCCTCTCTCTGTTGACCTTCAGGGGTGGTTGCAAAGCTCAAGTCCCTGTGAGCTGAAGTCCCGCTACAGTGGCTGTAGTTAGAAGTGGGGGGTGATTTTTCTGCTGTTTTTCAGCTCCTGTTTAAATCATCTAGTCTTGTGCAAGCAGGGCTCCTTCCCAAGTGCCTAAACCCTCTGAAAAACAGAAAATGGATGACTGGGTAAAACATCAGATGGGATATTAATAACTTAATTTCCAGATTTCATCTATGCAGAGTGTTTAATACATAACTGTTCTCCATTAGTTTACATTCAGAAAGTGGTAGGGGGGGAAAAGTATGTTACATTGGACTCATTAAATATTGTTACATATAATGCTGTACCTCAAGAAAAAGGATGTTGACATTCCTGTTTGAATGGACCTCTTCTAAATTTCAGACTGTGGACTAACTATGAATATGCATATATGTGATTCACACAGTGCTGTATGGTGGAGGAATGGCAGCAACTCTACGGTTCTAGTTTAATTCAGTCCTATATAAGAAAGGAATCAACAACCACACCGATCACTGTGGAAAGAATAACAAACTTCAAATAGCAGCAAATTAAACACAAAATTAAAAGCCTTATCCATGACATGAAAGCATCACTGTCCACAGAATAACAGGAGGATGGATTCAGAAATGTGTATGAAGTAAGAAGCGATTTAGAAAGTCTGATGAAAAATAATATCTTTCATATTTGTTCCTAACTTTCTGTGCCATTTCACATCACAAAGATCTGTTAGACGGTTTTGATGATTGTCTATGTAAAAAATTCTCTTCAAACAATGCCTGGATTTTAACCATGTACTGAGGGGAAAAATCACAACACAGTAACATTCATCAATATTTTACTTTCATTTTTGTTTTGTTTAACTGTTTCTGATGCCTACAATGATGTAAGCAAGTTTATGTCACATTTGCAAACTTGAACAGAATTAAAATAGAATAGAATTAACCAGATTGGAAAAGACCTTTGAGATCGAGTCCACCCTATCGTCCAACACTATCTAATCAACTAAACCATAGCACCAAGCACCCCATCCAGCCTCTTCCTAAACACCTCCAGTGATGGTGACTCCACCACCTCCCTGGGCAGCCCATTCCAATGGCCAGTATCTCTTTCTATGACGAACTTCTTCCTAACATCCAGCCTGAGCTTCCCCTGGTGCAGCCTGAGACTGTGTCCTCTTGTTCTGGTGCTGGCCACCCAGGAGAAGTGACCAATCCCCACCTGTCTACAACCTCCCTTCAGGTAGTTGTAGACAGCAATAAGGCTTCCTCTGAGCCTCCTCCTCTCCAGGCTAAGCAACCCCAGCTCCCTCAGCCTCTCCTCACAGGGCTTGTGCTCCAAACCCCTCATTCCCTAATTGTTCAACTTGGGGAATCATATTATGATAGCTATTGATTTCTAATTCTGCAAGTAAAACTTGAAAACAGCCACTGACAGAAATGATAGGTTTTGATTTTAAGGACCTCCAAATTAAAAGGAAAATAGGGAGAAAAAAATATTTAAAAAACCCCAGCCAGCTGTAATACTTGTGCTTGCAGGTGTAAAATGGTCAGGGTATTCTGTTTGTGTGTTGTTACCCTTTAAAAAGTAACACAGGTTTTTCTTTTAGTATGAAACCACTTCAGATGTGTCCTTGAGAAAATTATATGTAAATTAATAAACAGGTCAAAACCAAAGAAGATAAATTGAAAGTAAAGGAATAGCTGCTAAATCTGGGCTGCTTGATAGCTTTATGGCAGAGTTCTCCTGCTATTACCTGCTCTATGACAAAATATGCTCCTGTTGCAACCACAAAATTTAACACATTAATAAAAACAACTAATCAATACAACATCGGCAGCAGTTGACTATCTGTAAAGTTCAACACTTAATCACAATTAAGTGAGGATAAGCTGAATAATACAAGTGTATGAAATCACACAAAGGTAACGCAGTAAGAAGCCAAGTGCCTTTAAAACGTTGCTTTGATCAAGCCTGGCACTGACTTCAGTTTTCTGTTTTCACTTGGACAGTCTCAAGCTGCACCAGGGGAAGTTTAGGCTGGAGGTGAGGAGGAAGTTCTTCACTGAGAGAGTCATTAGTCATTGGAATGTGCTGCCCAGGGAGGTGATGGAGTCACCATCCCTGGAGGTGTTCAAGAGAAGATTGGACGTGGCACTTGGTGCCATGGTTTAGTCATGAGGTCTGTGGTGACAGGTTGGACTCAATGATCCTCGAAGTCTCTTCCAACCTTAGCGATACTGTGATACTGGAATAGCAATCCCCAGTGCATACCCATTCCAATTATCAAATTGAGCTTTGTTTCATCAATACATAAAACAATAGTTTAATTAGATTAAATCACCATGAGACTGTGTGTACAGATAAGGCACTGGGGTGTTGCGCGTTATAATAAATGAATAAAGATAGCGGTGCGTTTTCTTTCCCATAAAATATTATCCTGCTGTCAGGGCAGCTATTGTTGGTTGGGAGATAGTTTTAAGGAAAACAGAGAGTTTACAGCCTTGGATACAATTAATAATGTTTTTTTTTTTTCCTGAGGCACCAGGTGCTTTAAATGCCACCAGAAGGATGCTCTAGGCAATGCCATGCTGTCCAACATGGCTTGGCATAGATTAGCTGAAAACCTTTGTCTTTGCAGACTTTGATTAAAGGCTATTGTTAGAACTCCTATAGGTTTTTATTTAATCCAGTGTACCATAGGGATTTTATTTTTTCCACCACAGCTGCCAAAAACATGCCAGTTAAGATAATTACATTTCAATTTAAATTGGTAATTTACTGGAAAATTTTAAACCAGGATGCAGGGCAGAGTACGTACTTTCAATTCTATCCCACAATGACACTTTCTGTCTGTTGCAGATGATTTAGGGCCCTGCTTCATGGTTTTGGCTCTCAGTGAGACCAGAGAGTTTTAGGACACCACAGTTCGGCAGGATTGCCTTTTCAATCTAATTTAAGCCTTCGAACCTCACCTTGATTTAATTTCATCTTTCTACTTGTAGATGTTTCATCAATTACCTGTCTTTATGCATCATAATACATGTAGGGAAAAAAGCAGTATCCTAAAGATACTTGATCCTTTTTGGGAGGACAAGTAGAAAACCCCAAGATACTCTGTCTGTCACTTCTCTGTTGTTTTCATTATTTGTTTTTCGGGTCTGACACAGAAGCCTGGCAGTCTCAACATGCTGTAAGGGGAATAATTTTCCTTTGTTTAGAGCACAGTGTGTACTGTAACTTACATAATAAAATCCTCACAAAAATAACAGATGGTGAAGAGGCACTCACGTTGCCACATGTTGGAAGCATGATACAGTTCCTTGATGGACTCGTTTCTCTTACTTTTGCCTACAGATGTCTACCAGCTATTAAACCTTGAGGGTTAGTAAGCTAATGAAAGGTTTAACAGACAGGCAAAAATCTTTCTTACAGAATTTTCCTACTTCCAGTAGAAGTAAATGTTATACCCTGATAGAAATGTGCAATCCACTGAAAAAGGTTTACACTACTGTGAAAAGTAAACAATAATCTCTATTTTCAACACAGTGGGCTGAAATGTCTCACTATAGAAGGCAGAAAATGCCATTTCTTTCCCTTTCTGGAATCATTTTCAGAGCAGAAGCTGGGGATAGAGTGAGCTACGATAATGCTGTGTGTTAGCAATGTCGTCTCTTGGATGCATTATCATTAATTCTATGTGCAAATTAAGTGCTGGAAAACAAAGGTCTGTCACTTGGAATAACAGCCGTACCGCCTGTGTACAGTGCAATGAAATAAGATCATGCTACACTCCCTAATTTGAGTTAATGGATCTGCTTCTGATCCCATTTACACTGATTTTATGGTCACATAATCCATGCTATCACCTCCAGTGTAGCTGCTCTTAAGAAAGATTCAGTCCCCAGAATGACACAGAGGGTATTTAAATTAGTGGTCATTTAGTTTAGTCTGAATATTGTTCCTCAGATACATATTTCTTCCAGAGCTGGACTGATGCAGTTTCAGTGCAGGGGTTGGGATAGGGGAGACAGGCAAGACTATGGGTCTGGTTTGTTTTGGGTTTTTTGTTTTTGCCTGAAACGTGGCTTTTTATACAACTGTGTGAACAAAACAAACACTTTGAATTACCTAGGTCCTTAAACATGTATAGAAAATAAAAGAAGTAATTTGATGTAATGTTGGTTGCTTTATAACTTTGTTCTCATCAACTTAACACTTCTTTATTTGTGCTCTTTAGCACGTCAACGTTTATCAAAGGTGAGTAGACCTAAATCCATACCTCCCTGCATGCTAGAGATTTGGTCCATGGACTCCAGAAATATGTTCTCCAGTTCAACAGTATATGTTATTTCATATATACCAATGCTACTGATTGAGAGGATAGCTTCCATTCAGTGTATGTCAGCATACTATTCAAAATAGTGCATACTCATCCCTCTGGCTCTGACAACAGGCAGTCAGGACAAGAGAGGTACACTGCAGCTGTGGGCCTTATGAGCTTCCCTATATTGAGGATGCCCTGGGTTCATGATGCAGTGTCAGCAGTGGAAGTCTTCTGTGTCCACGCTGAGTGGGAGCACTTGAAGGCAGGTCACGAAGCCCAGTACCATGCAGGAAGTTTGGCACACAGCATGAGCAGGAAACTAGTCTCAATTGCAGGTATATTCATTGGAATGTGCTGCTCAGGGAGGTGGTGGCATCCCTGTCTCTAGAGGGGTTCAAGAAAGACTTGGACGTGGCACTTGGAGCCATGGTTTAGTTGTCAGGGTTAGTGTTGACAGGGTCTCAAGGTACCTTAGTTATCCTCTGAGACAATAGGCTGGGACAGTATCACACACACATAGCCATGCTAACTCTTTGCCTCCCATGACTCCTTCCACTGTCTGAATTCCCAGCTTTAAATATTCACCACTCACACATTGAACTAATCTTACTGTCACTGTGTTAAAAGAGTGTAAACAGGTATTGGGCTGTTTCTATACAACAGAAAACTACTAATCAGGTAATGCCAGCTCTGTTCCATTATACTCCTAATAATTTTGCACAGCTTTATGATGGAAGAAAGCAAAACAGTTGTTTGTTCTCTATCCATGGGTCCTTTAACTGTTAAAAAATTGGTAAATGTATGGAAATACATGACCTATCAAACAAGGCACCATTTTAAGCCACACACAACCTTGAATAAGTTGTGCCTCTGCATTGGCTTTCTCCATCCTAAAAAGAATTTTGGTTGTTCTTTCTTTTATCCTGTAAAGCACTAAGTTCTGCAGATGCAAGAGGTAAGTACTATTGTGTTTCACAACTTTATCTTGACTATCTGAAAATGTACTCTTTCATGCCAGTGGCAAAGCTATTTGCTTGCTTATCATGTAGTTTTCCATCATCCCACAGCAGATGTACTTTCTGGATAGTCTTCAAGATTGCTTTAAAGAGCGCTTGAGACTAATTTTTTGTTCCTTCATTTTATTTCTTTAGTTGATTATTTTCTTTAAGTATTTTGTCCTTAGGGAGTTGGCTAAACTATGACCATTAAAAAATTATACAGTAATATGTAGTTTCTGTTTTCCATTTAAGCTAGCTTTTGCACAAATAAGTCTGAAAGGACTGAATATACTTTATCCACTTTCTGGTTCTTCATGAATGTTGCTTTCTGTCTGGCCAACATCCCTTGCCTCTGTAGAACAGTTATTAAAGACAGTCTTGCTTGAAATATGGATTATATTCACCTTTCTTCTAGAGTTAAGAACACAGTGATTTCCTTACCTTACTGTTTGCCCAAATTCTATCATCAGGTTTACATAAACAAGTCAGGTAGTCTTCTCTGATACGAAGGAGAAAATGACAGGAAAAAGCAGACCAGAAAGAAAGTTGTAGAAAAAGAATGACCTATTCCAAACCCCAGACAGTTTCTGTAGTATCCATTCCAGAGAGGCTCAGACTGCTCAAAAACACTTAATCTATCAAAATCATGGTTAATCCAAGCCATGACCTTGTTCTGTGTTCCACCCCCCTGTGCTTTATTAAAGCCACAGTATTTCAGAAATTACATAATTTTAATCCTGACTCTGACTGTAGAAGGCTATGGAATAGTTGGAACCAACCAAAACTTGCAAAGAAAAAGTCTGCACAGGGAAAGGATACAAAAGTATTGCAAAACTGCTTCAAAATGCTGTCACAAAGTCACTACAACAGAGACTTTCAGAACAGTGCCAGAGCTGCAACTACACAATTTCCATTACATTTTACAAGGGCTGTATACCTCAGTTGCCTAAAATGATCTGAAAAATCTCAATCTCCATGCCTAATGCCAATAACATAGCCCTCTGATTTTATTGCTTAATTTAGATTCACTCTCCCCACTAAAGAATTCTCAAATTCTAAAACTCAAGAGGAGCTTCAAATACTATTCAAATACCCATTGGAATGGGCTGCCCGGGGAGGTGGTGGAGTCACCATCATTGGAGGTGTTCAGGAGGAGACTTGATGGGGGGCTTGGTGCCATGGCTTAGTTGTTTAGGTGAGTTGGATTGGTTGATGGGTTGGACGCGATGATCTTTGAAGGTCTCTTCCAACCTGGTCTGGTCTATTCTATTCTATTCTATTCTATTCTATTCTATTCATCTTAAAAAATCAAAACAAAACTACATCAACAAAAGGTAATTTTATAATCAGTTTCTTCTTTTCCTTGAGTATGAAACATAGACCCAGAAAGAAGGTTAAAAGCTGATGTACTCCAGTGTATTGGATCTACAAGCAGTTCGTGTTCAGTTTGCAGCAGGCTGAGGCAGCATGGGAATGTTTAGGTAAGCCCAAGAAGGAGCACTGGCAAAGAAATACAGCAACCTAACTCGCTCCCATTCATCAAAATTATTTCTGACATGCAGACCAAACCTACAAAAACTTAGAGAAGCTCTAAAGAGATAATCACCTCCAGTTTCCTTTGTAAAGTTGGCATTTTACAGAATGTGCATCCATTAAGGAGGAAAAGAACCCAACAAAACCATCCCCCTAAACCCTTAAGTTTTACATGCACAAATGAGGGTCAATTGCTTCTGTCTCTGAATCTCAGTCCTGGAATTCACTTAACAATTATTTTACCTAAACTGCATTTCAAGGTATAACTTTCAGGTAACAGATATTCTTTCCTTTACTTTTATTATTCTTCCTGAGGTTTTAAATGGTCACAAAAGACAGCCAAAATGAAATTAATTGAAAGAAAGTAGTCAATTTATCCAGTAGAGCCAAGACAAGGTCTTTTTCTTGCCATGGACAGTCTTATGGAATGGAATGGAATGGAATGGAATGGAATGGAATGGAATGGAATGGAATGGAATGGAATGGAATGGAATGGAATGGAGTAGAGTAGACTGGACAGAAATAGAAATAGAAATAGAAATAGAAATAGAATAGAATAGAATAGAATAGAATAGAATAGAATAGAATAGAATAGAATAGAATAGAATAGAATAGAATTAACCAGATTGGAAGAGACCTTTGAAATCATGGAGTCCAACCTATCATCCAACACTATCTAGTCAACTAAACCACGGCACCAAGCACCCCATCCAGTCTCTTCCTGGCAAGTCTCTTCCTTTAGCAACTGATCAATAACTTATATGACTGTTTCATGAACTGGGTACTTATTTCTACTTCTAGCCCTGCAAAACAAGATTCTCATGACCCATCATCATATGATCTTCGCTTTGCAGGAACAGTAAAAAATACTTGCAACCCCCAATGTAAATCCCAAGGCACATCACCTGATAAAAACACTTAGTTAGTTCTGTACTAACCATTGCTCACAGACCTAAGGATACAGATGGGTGCTACAATGCACAAAAGCCTTAATTCACTTGAAGAAATGTGTCTTTTGGAAGGCTTATGTATTTTAACAGCAGCTACAGCAATTATTTGCTAGCTTCTCCATCTCATACAATACTGAGTAAAAGATTAATGCTTGGCAGGATACCTATTAATAATTTAACTCCTAGAATGCCAGGGGATTCTAAACCTGGGGTTCAAAAGAATGTGTATTTCCTATAGGAGACTATGCACAAGACTGATTTTCAGGACTTAGTACTGATGTAAAGCCTCCTTGCCATCTTACAACAGGATAGAGTTAGGATCAAAGGTACAAAAAATACAAAATTAGTTAACTTCCACATTTTAAGTAACTACTTGCTTGGTCTGCCCAGGGAGGTGGTGGAGTCACCTTCACTGGAGGTGTTTAAGAGGAGACTGGATGAGGCACTTAGTGCCATAGCTTAGCTGACTAGATGGTGTTGGGTGATAGGTTGGACTCAATGATCTCGAAGGTCTTTTCCGGTCTGGTCTGGTCTGGTCTGGTCTATTCTATTCTATTCTATTCTATTCTATTCTATTCTATTCTATTCTATTCTATTCTATTCTATTCCATTCCATTCCATTCCATTCCATTCCATTCCATTCCATTCCATCCCATCCCATCCCATTCCATTCCATTCCATTCCATATGATTGATAACCGGTGGCACCAACAATATAGGAGAGAGGATTTTCAATGTAATCTCATAGATAAAATTAGATTACACCAACATATCCCAGACTAAAACTCTCCTAGAATATAACAGGAAAGAGTATACATGCATGTTTATTTTCTGATCCGTTGAATTAATGGCTAATATGTACAAAGAGCTCTAAAATCATCACCTCAAGAACAAGTTCCCATAACTAGGAAAGCAGAGAACATGGATACAAGACTTGTCTCATATAAAACATTTAAAATAGGGTTCATGGAGCAAAAAAAAATATCAGTGACTGCCAGTTCAGTAGGGGCTCCCTGCCACTATTTGTAGCAAACCCTGTAATACTTTCATACTTTTCTTCACCTTCAGGACTTTTTCACTGAACAAGAGGACACAGTCTCAAGCTGCACCCGGAGAGGTTTAGGCTGGAGGTTAGGAGGAAGTTTTATACAGAGAGAGTGATTGCCCATTGGAATGGGCTGCCCAGGGAGGTGGTGGTGTCACCATCACGGGGGGTGCTCAGGAGGAGACTTGACAGGGTGCTTGGTTGCATGGTTTAGTTGATTAGGTGGTGTTGGATGATAGGTTGGACGCGATGATCTTGAAGGTCTCTTCCAACCTGGTTTATTCTATTCTACTCAGGAGAGAATTCTAAACTTCACTTGCATGCCCTGATTGACATATCTGCCTGCTAGTTAACAACATGCAAAGTTAGTTCTGGTTAGAATATGAACTAATAAGCCTGTTGAATTAATTGCCTGGGATCCTCCACTGAAACTAGCTGTCAGAAGCAAAGAAGAAACAGCATCCTCTGAGACAGTGTCAAAAATCTAGAAGGGAGTGAGTGAAATAAGGCAGTGGTATTAGGGGGAGAACAATACACTGGGAGAAGGATTTGTCATCTTGAAATAAAAATCTCTCAAAAAATATAGAGAGACTCCTTACTACTTATTTCAAATGAATGCTAATAAACCTTGCCTGACCTCACTTTTTCTATGAAAAAAAATTGCATTTTGTAAATTTATCCCAAAAATATGTATCAGCTGATATTTTTTGGTGTTCATTGCACCATTCTCTATTTGGCTTAATCACAGAATCATAGAATCAATAAGGTTGGAAAAGACCTCAGAGATCATCAACTCCAACCTGTCACCCAAGACCTCATGACTGCTAAACCATGGCACCAAGTTCCACATCCAATCCCCTCTTGAACACCTCCAGGGATGGTGACTCCACCACTCCTGCTTCTGTTTACATGCAGACTACATCATCAGAATTTAACATAATATGTCAAAAGCTATTAAAAACATTCACACACACACACATATAGATATAAATTCTGTTATTTCTTCTTTCTTTTCCTTGTCAGCCATCTTCTTCTGCCTCTTTTCCCTTTGTGTACATCCTCAGCTCCCATTTCCCTGCCCTAGCTTTTGTCAGCCTTTTCCCTCCCTCTCCAGAGTCTTTTATTCATTCTCACTCTCCTCTTTTGCCTTTCAAATTTGTTTTCAGATAAAGTATCCTTGACACTACTTGAATAACTACAAACTCAATGGATACTACAGGCACTAGCCACTTACATTATGCTGCAGTAAACGACATGTCGCTTTTTCATTGCTGCTGCCTGGAACAATGTATCGTGCTCAGATTGCACCCCCTTCATACACATTTTGTTTCAGTTTTAACAGAAAGCAATTTTGTATTGCTTGCAGAAGCTCCAAAGGAATGTTTGAGTTAAACACCCCCAAAATAATCAGGGTAGAGAATAAAACTCAAAATGGTCTGTCCCTGTAACAGCACACACTGCATGCATACATGAAGATTACAATTTTAAGAGCTCAGACATACAAGGAGTGTGGGGGAAAGACTGTTAATTCACATATGCTAAAAGTTAAACTTTATGAGTTCAGCTCCCATTTCATCAGTTAAATTAAGGAACTGTCTTAGTATCCTGAAACAAGCCATCTGTCATGGATTGAGTTGAACCTGCTGCTGTTATTCATGTCATGCCACACTCATGCCAGCTTCAAAAATGACAGGGCTAACTGGAGCAAAATCTTATGGGGCTTGGAGTTTAGATTGCAACATGGGAGGCTTCCTGTTCCAGTTGCTGCTTCTGGGTTCCAGTTTCTTGGGTGTGGTCTTTTTTTTCTTCTGCAGGCATGTAGGTGGAAGGAGTAGCAGTTGGGTAGCTGCTGGTTTTGGCTTTCTGTTTTACCCTGTGCTTTCCCTGTATTTCACTCTGCTGCTTCTGCAAATAGGCTAAGCTCAGTTAATCATGCATTGCATTGTTACTAGGTTATTAGACCTGCATTGTACTATTAGATTATTAGATTAATTAGATTATTAGCTAAGGTAATCATGTGTTGTGGAGGATATCTCATGTTATATTAAACTCTTATCTCTTTATCTCAACCCTGAGTTTTGTGTGTTACTCTTCTTCTCACTTTTCACAGTATCACAGTATCACATTACATTAGAGGGTGGAAGGAACCTCAAGAGATCATCAAGTCCAAGCCCCCTGCCAAAGCAGGATCACCGAGGGTAGTCTGCACAGGAATGCATCCATGTGGGTTTTGAAGATTTCCAGAGAAGGAGACTCCACAATCTCTCAGGGCAGCCTGTTCCAGTGCTCTGTCACTCCCACTGTAAAGAAGTTGAGGTGAAATCTTCTGTGTTCAAGATTTAACTTGTTGTTTCTTTTCTTGTAAGTGCACACCACTGAAAAGAGATTGCTCCCCTTCAATTGACACCCACCCCTCAGATGTTTATACACATTGATGAGATCCCCTCTCAGTCTTCTTTTCTCAAGACTAAAAGGCCTCAGGGTTCTCAGTCTCTCTTCATAGAGTCCCCTAATTAATCTCATGGCTCTCTGTTGGATTTTCTCCAGGAGCTCTCTGTCTCTCTTGAATTGGGAGCCCAAAACTGGATACAGTATTCCAGTTGTGGTCTCACCAGGGAGGTAGAAGAACCTCCCTAGACCTGCTGGACACACTTTTTTTTGATGTATCCCAGGATACCATTGGCTCTCTTGGCCACAAGGACTCATTGTTGTCCCATGGAGAACTTGCTGTCCACTAGGACTCCGAGGTCTTTCTCCGTGGAGCTGCTTTCCAGCAGAGCAGTCCCTAACCTGTACTGATGCCTGTTGTGTTGGGTGAAAAGCCAGGTTAGCTCTTGCACTGAACTGTTACACTAGATTCTCCCCAAGGCTTCTTCTTTGTCTTCCTCTTCCAGCTTGACTGGCTTCCAGATCCTAGAGCAAGGAGGAGAAGAAAGAGGAGAAAGAGGAGATATCATAGGAGAGGGACAAGCATGATGGTGCTGTTGGTCTATCCAGAGACAGAACCAGAAGCTTCACAGACACATCTTTTTCTGGGCACAGATAAATTTGGGATAATCCAGGCCTTAAATCATGAAAGTAATAATTAAAACTACTAACCAAATATCCTGCTGCATGTGAGTTTGGGAGAATAAAGAAGGACGCAATTTAGCTCCAATCAGTCCGTTATCAGTGATGGGAATATGAAGTCTATGAATACTGAAATAAAGTCTTATTGGGGCAATAAAAAATTAAAAAGATAAATTAAAAAAAAAAAGAAGAAGATGCACAGGCCTCTACCAACACACATCTTGGAGGTGAGAACAGAAAAGAAGAGATTCAAAATAATTAAAGTAATTTCTTTGTAAACACAGAGTAGGTTGACCATTGCAGCCTCCTTTGCTTGTACTTGTGTAGCAGCAGCAGGTGGTATTGGTTTGGATTTAGCCCAGGTCCTGTACTAGCAATACATTTTATCTGCAATTCCCCCCCACCCCCATTATTATAAAGATTGCTGTAAAGAAGGTTATTTTTATGTTAATATTGTTACCCATTCCTTTTTTTCTTAAAATTCCTTCACTTTACTCTGCTCTTGAGAGACTTTGGCAGAAAAATTTCCTCGCTGTATAGATAGGGACTCCGAACCGACACTTAGGGCTTGTTAGACACAAAGGAGGAAGTGGAGAAAAATTACAAAGGCAAATAATGAGGAAGGTACAGTCTTTGCTCATTTAGAGCTACTCCAAGTAGTATAAACCATGAGCAGATTCTAACCTGTGTTGAAAAGAATTGTTACTTTGCCCATCTTCTGCTGGTTTTCTCTTTCAAACACATGCTTATTCAAGTAAGGAATACTTCAGCAAGACAGTGGTTTTTACTTCACTTCATCCAGTGTGGTCTTTTTTTTTTTTGTGCTCATGAAGTGTTTCCTGAGATATTTTTCTTTAGACTGAGTTCTGGAGGCATGTATCATAAAAGCCAACTTGATGTGTTATCTCTTGGTGGTGATGCAAACAATATAGGACTAATATTATTTTTACTACTATCTGTGATTTATTCCTGGCAGCACTGGTAAAGCCTCTGTGCCCACTCTGACAGTAAACAGCCAAGTTTTCTGTTTAATGAACAGAGGTGACCATAAAACTTAAGTTCTGCGAAGTTCTTATAACCCTGCCTCACAAAAGGCACGATGGATGAATTTCTGTAGATATTTGAAAAGGGACTTCTGTGATATCACTAAAACACAGCACAGAAACCTGGAGGGGGCATCCTGATTCTTCACTGGAAAGAGAAGTTTGCAGAATTAGCTGGAATCTGCTTCATCTCTCTCTCTCTGTCAGGGACTGATGCTTTATAAAGGCGCCTCCCAAACTAGTTTCCTACTAGTCTTCCTGAAGAAGCAGAGACATGCTTTCCTACACCACCCCCTCAGAAAACAGAAGTTTCCTGGTTCCCAGGTCTAATAACCTCCATCTTGAGAGTTGGGTAAAGGCAGGCTTATATGGGTTTTCAAAGCACCATGTTCTGAAGGATGCTCCACAGCTGCCCTTTGACTGGGCCTTCTCTTAGCTGCAGTGACTCTTTCCCATAGAAATATACTCAGTACTGTCTATTTTCAATATACCCTTTTCCATCCTTTGCAAGCCTTGATGAGTCCCTTCTTAAAAAAGGTATGCCAGAAACAAAAGCTGCTCTTGGGACAAGAAAGAAAAGCAATTTCATATCCCACTGGAAAAAGAGTGGAAAGCTGTCTGGAGGAGAAAAGCAGAACAGCACAGTGTATAAAGGCAGAATATGACAAAAAGCTGTATCATCAGGAAAAGCAAGATTTATAACACAGCAAAATGAGGGGAAAAACAGGAGGAAAGTTACTGGTTTTTTTTTACTTTATTTTTTTCTTTCTCTTTTTTTTTTTTTTTTTTTTTTTTTTTTTAAGAGCAAAATTGTTCCTGCACTAAGGGAAGTGTGTTGTGAGTTTTGGAGTTTCAGTAGCAGCCTTACTATTCCCTTGCCTTGAAAGCTGTGCGCCAACTATGTGACAGCATTCTGTATCCACTTCTATACAGCGCTAGCAGCAGCTAACCTAGAGAGGGACAGAGTAATTGCCCCAGAAGTTTGTCAGGTAAGATATGTTTTTGGAGCAATTAATCTTTCTGAAAGCTTGTCTGTTTTCACTTATGACTATTACCTTCTAAGGCCCATGAACTATAAAAGTAAACTTTAGGACAATTCATATCACTAAGGCAAAGCGAAAAGTCCATCATGCATTATATGGAAATAATTACTCTAGCAATTTTTCTTCATTATTAAAGGAAAGCCAGCATCACTCTAGCTAACACTTCAAAGAAAATAAATCTCAGAGAGTAACGCTAAAACACTGTTCAATGTCATAATAGTAAATGCTTGTCAGATCTTCAAAGGTGCAATTAAAGACATGGCTTTTAAAGAGTTAAGGCCATTTATGAGCTTAGATGCTGGTGATTCCTTATGTTTTACTAGAGGGGGGCCTCCAGGAGCAAATTTGCAATTCATTTGAATCAGATACTCTATGTCAACTTCTACTTTCTGTTTCTGTTGGAAAAAGTTACACGATGAGATCAACGCTCGCGCTGGAACAGTAAGCAAGTAATAATCATATCAAACGGCTTTAATGCACTTCTTAAACACATTACAAGATGTTGGCAAAGAAATGATAACAGCAACATTGGTTTCATGCAGTAAGGAAAATCAAACTTTGAGGAAGACTGTTTAGACCTTAATAAGGATGAAAAAAAAAAGAGAAATAAATCATGAAATATATCCAGAATATTAAATCCCTTTTTGACTTATTTATTTTTTCTTGTATAACGGCATCGTTTGCCTAAACCCACAAGGTGATTTAACTTAAGATGTGGTTATTTTTCTTCTTTATCCACAAAGAAATTCCATTAACCTTGAGCTTGCAATGTCAAAACAGTACCGGTGGAAATCTGCAGTTCATATTGCTCTTTGCGCTTCCCAAAACATTGAGCAAAAATATGGCTGAAAGCAATTTGCAGAACGTGTAGGGGTAGCTAATGGAAAATGGTATGACAGATCAACACGAGGGTGTGTGCTTTTTTTCAAGAGCCCATTTGTCTGCCAACATCATTGTCATGGTTACTTTTATTGTTTTTAAAAAGTGAAATAAAACCCCAAAAAAACCCGAACCCAAGAGGTGCTAAACTTCTGTCAGAAGGAATCTCTACTTTAAAATCAGGCCATAAATATGATTTATATACAGGATTATCTTACCTTTTCAATACAAACGTTTTAAACCTTATTTTATGCTCCACATGAATTATACATCTGCAGCTCATATCATTTATAAATTATGTGTCCTTTAAGGAATTTGACAATGAACTGATCTAGGATCAAGGGGAAGTTCTCCAGAATGCTTTTAGAATAAACATCTGTCTGACATTGTAATTTTTTAGGCATTTTGAAGTGAAGTATCAATTTTATCAGATAATTATCTGCTGGAGGTCAGTGTCTGTCAGTCTGCAATCATTTTCTATTACAAAGAAGGTATGTATGTACTGGAACACATTTTTCTGGCATAGTTATAACTAAGTAGTCCTTCAGGCTTGAGGAACATAGCGTAGGTAAAACAAAGATATTTGCAATGCTCTCCTGAGCTGAACAAGAAGCATAATATACACAAAAACTTTAAGTCTCCCGTTATGGCACTGTCCTAGCAGGTATAAATTAGTGAAAAAAAAACCTTAAAAACACCCTAACCAAGGGCAATATTCAGTGACAACTCAGAAATGCTGTGGTTTTCAGTATAATAATAAATAAAATTAAGTTTCCTAGATACCACAGAATAACATAAAGCTTGTTCAAAGTTATTTCATCTTCATTACGGCCTTTGATTCTGCTACATTGCCACTTTTCTCCTTTTTATTAGTTTTATTCCAGATCTTTATGTTAACCCTTATTTCAGAATCAAATTTGGCTTGTTCAATCCAAAAGGGATGGAGCTGAAGTCTTACCCTAGTTTATGAGTGTAAACAAAAAATCAACTGCGTTTACTTTCTCAGTTACTATTTCCCTCCCTTAAACTTCCTATAAACTACTTGCAGCTCTCACAGTTGCAAATAATTTTTTATGAAGCACCACATGAAAGAGCAAGAACACTGCAGATAAACAATGAGTTCAAAGGTGTCTCTTGATCTACATCCATGTAATTATGGCATGAGTCTGCCTCACAACATCTGCTCATTTTTACAGGGGTAAAAGACATGTATGGAAATGTTTTATTAAGTAAGATGAAATGGAATGTTATATCATGCAGTTATTTTAGGGTTTTTTGTTGTTTGGGGTTTTGGGTTTTTGTTTGGTTTTGGGTTTGTTTGGTTTTGTTTTGTTTGGTTTTTTTTTTTTCTCCCTCTCAAGAACACTAAAAATTAGTGTGATCTGCAAGGGCATACAAATTCAGCCTTCTCAGGATCTGGCACTGAACTCCTAAGACATGGTCTGTTAACTTCTTTCCAAGACCACCTGATATTAAGCACTGTTGGCTCTGTATCTGATAAAAAGTACTAGGCAAAACTTTAAATGCAGGTTTTTGATCTTCAGGACAGAAGGAGAGGATGGATTCTGTGCCTGTCACAGTCTCTGTAACTAAGTTTGTGGCTTTGGATATCCATATCACTTCTTCAAGCGTGGGTTGCGTGTCTATCTGGATTGAAGGCCTTCATGGAGGTTCTGCCCCTTTTAGGCTTTAAGCTCTGATGGAGTCTGAAAGCACAGCTTTGTAATAATACAGGCACTCAGTGTCTCATCACATCACACTACATGAGCAATGCTTCAGGGGATTCAGTTTGGAACCTGGTAAGCTCCAGAAAGATCTTCTCTCTTTGAACGTGCCCAAACGGAAGTATCCATCACCTGTACCCCCATAGGGCTCATTATAAGACAGAGAGCTAAGAAATGGCTTGCAGAGACTGGAAAAGACTAAAAAAAAAGGGGTGGAGGGGGAAGTAGAGGCTCCTCTATATGTGATTCTTAGGTGATTTATGCTTTTTCTGAGTAGGTAAAGTTTTCTCTGTATAACTTCCATACCTAAACATTGCAAGGGAAGTCTAGGGCAAAGGAAAAATGTTCTTTCTTTAAAAGCCCAACCAAGAAATCCACCAAACTTCACATGAAGTTTTAGATGTTGGAAGTGGTCTTTTATTATAACTCTGAATAAATCAATTGTGTAAAATTTTGGGGTAGTAGCATTATAGTCTGTTATCTCGTACTACAATATTGACTGGGTTTCATTGGTTAAGGCATAGGATTCCCAGCCTTACATGCCTGCTAGGCTGCCACTGCCTCTCTACGCATCAAAGAAGTAAGCATATATTTAACAGAAGCTTTTGGAGCTCCAGTCAACATCACTGAAAGAAATTCTCTATCCTTAAGTCCTTTTAGACCCATAGTGCAAGCAGAAGTAATGTACGTGACAGGATGGCTTCACTTTATCACAATGGTGGCAGAGGTGCCAATGAATGGCAAAGCTTGCTTTATCCTTTCAGAACCTCTTAATCCTCAAAGATGGAGACACTACAGCATTAAAATAACTAACTAGCTGCCTCACAAGCACAGTATCCAGAGGGTTAGTATAACTAAACAGGGACCATATTTTTTCTTGTTGGCTATCTGTTTCTTTTCCTACTTAGTGATAGCTATTCATCCCATAGATCCTAAAGTACACTGGAAATACACGAATGAATCAGGTCTTCTGTTAGTTATAGAAGAGCTGTTGCCTCATTTCAGAGCTGGAAAAATAAGTGCACACAGAGAGCTGATGACTTTTCCAGTTACAGAACATGTGTATCTGTGGCAGACCCAGGAAGATTTGCAGACTATCCCTCTGCTTGAGAGAATAGAACCACCATCCCACATCCTATCCCTCCCTAGGACTAATTGTCTTCTCAGAAGTGGCAAAAACTGGGCAGAAGTTCCTGAGAACAGACACATCTAAAAAAAATTCTGGCACAGATTAAAAACTGGACTTGAAGCTGTAAAAATACAGTGTGGGGCCCTGGAGATGTGTAATGGACCTTTTAAGCCTCATTTTTGTTTTTGTGGTTATGCAGTAAGATTAGAAGTAGTTAATCATTCCAGCCTATCTGGCTGTTGCTGCCAGCGGTGATAGCGGTGACCTCTGATGCTGTGCTCATCCACAAATTTCTACAGCTGACATGCAGCATACTTGTTTTCTCGTTCCAGTTGGGCTTTGATCTACATCACTCAAAGATGAGCAATTTCTTTCAAGATATTTGCAAACCCTGTCAAAGTCTGATTTCAGCATGACATTAACATTTGCCTGATTATTACTTGTCTGAGGAAGCACCGTTCCCATGAACACACTAGTTTTTCTCTTAGTGTCTAGTAAGCTAAATGCTAGCACGTATTACTGTGGCAGCAGCTCCATAGCAAAGTGCTGGTAGCATTGCTGAAAGAGAAAAGGAATCAAATTTCTTGTAAATGCTGAAAATTTATCAACAAGATTTCAGGACAGTGCTGCTGTACATCTCAGATGGGAAGAAAAAAAAATCCTAACTGTACTTATTCAAGAAGACACAGCCTCAAGCTGCACCAGGGGAGGTTTAGGCTGGATGTTAGGAAGAAGTTCTTCATAGAAAGAGTTATTGACCATTGGAATGGGCTGCCCAGGGAGGTGGTGGAGTCACCATCACTGGAGGTGTTTAGGAGGAGACTTGATGGGTTGCTTGGTGCCATGGTTTAGTTGATTAGATAGTGTTGGATGATAGGTTGGACTCGATGATCTCAAAGGTCTCTTCCAACCTGGTCTGGTCTGGTCTGGTCTATTCCATTCCATTCCATTCCATTCCATTCCATTCCATTCCATTCCATTCCATTCCATTCCATTCCATTCCATTCCATTCCATTCCATTCCATTCCATTCCATTCCATTCCAACTCCAATTTATTCAGTATTCTTAAATACGTGTAGAAAATCTATTTATTATACACTTAATATACATATTATACACTTAATAAAGAAGGAGAATAATCTCATTGGAAATGACAAAACCTTATTTTTATTCATTCTTTTTCTTTCTTCACTTTTTACTGTTTAACCTGCAACCTCTACCTTTTTTATGCTTTGAAAATGAAAAAAAAATCCAACAACCAACAAAACCCAAACAGCCAACAATCAGACTTTCAAAATGAAGTAAGAGATTGAGGTAAATAGATAACCTTTGTGAAAGCACACACACATGCCCATCTTCACAGAAAGTCATGGTGCACTCAGAGCAATGGCCTAGTTCTGCTACATCATTCAGCAACTCCTTGGGAACACTAAGCAAACAAAACACATCTAAATGAAAACAAGGAATGTTCAGTCCCTACTAATTTCTGCAGGATCTTATATACTGCTGTACAATTGCTAGTCTTAGAAGAAAAGCAAAGTCACTTTAAATAATAATAGAGAAAAGATAATTGTGTGTTTTATACACAACCACAGACCCTATTCACACTTCTGTTCTCTGCTAGTGCTTTTAATCCATGCAGAGATTGCTCTCACTCTGATGCCTCAGACAAAGGCAAGAGACTGGAGGAGACCTAGACTTCTTCAATACCTAATCACATTTTGCCAGTTGTGCAGATTTTCTGCCAAGCACAGTGGATATGTTAAATGGTAAATCCAGCAGAGTCCTATGGGCATCTGACAAGAAAGCCTCTGGAAAAGAACTACTTTCTTGCACCAGAGCAGCTGAACTAACAGTGTATTTTCACTGAGGCATGTTGACACAACCCTCTGTTTATTTTAGCATTGTCAAACTTTCCAGTGAAGTCTTTGGGGATATAATCTGCCTTCGATGCGTGCATGCAACTTCCATTATCTTCAGGGAAAGCATGGATTGGCATAGGAAAAAAAAATCCTTATGGAAAAACTTTGGGATCTTCCTCCATAATTGCAATCATTTGTCCACATTACCAGTCCTTATAAAAAAATAAATCATAAAAATTAAAGGCAATTCAGAAATAAAACATTCAACAGAATGGGCAGAAATTATATAAACCAGTGGTGGTCTCTCTCAACTCTTGTTGTTAAAAAACTAACACTGACTTTTTTGTTTATTAAACTCATTGGTTGTTAATAATGGTTGGAAATAATAAAAGAAGAAAGGAATTACTCACAAGGAAGGGTAGAAGAAAAAAAAACAAAACTAGAAATGAAAAAACGACAACAAAAAAAAGAAGTGCTCCAAACCGCTCCTCAGCTTTGTTGCCCTTCTCTGGACACCTCCCAGCAACTCAGAATCTTTCCTAAACTGAGGGGCCCAGAACTGGACACAGCACTCAAGGTGTGGCCTAACCAGTGCTGAGTACAGGGGCACAATGACTTCCCTGCTCCTGCTGGCCACTCTATTCCTGATACAGGCCAAGAGGCCACCTGAGCACGCTGCTGGCTCATGTTCAGCCTACTATCAACCAGTAACCCCAGGTCCCTTTCTGCCTGGCTGCTCTCCAGCCACTCTGACCCCAGTCTATAGCACTCATAGGGTTGTTTTGGCCAATGTGCAGAACAAGGCACGTAGGTGTGTGGTTGACTTACCACATTACTCTCTGCCCACCTTCTCTACTTTACCTGCACTATCAGTACCTAATTTCCAGGGTCTCACGCAAACAGCCCTAAACCATCTTTCACACTCCTGCTTCTAATGCACATCCCTGAATGAAGAGGAACCAGACAATATTTATTCTTCAATCACGTTCACCTCCATGGTGCCTTTTAAATCTTTCCAAGGTCTCTCTTTCCCATAGATGAAACCAGGCAAAGGTCTGTTAAATTTGGGCTTAAAGACCAACATTTTGTTTCACCTGGTCTTCAGTTGAAGCAGAGCATCTCCTCTGAGGAACTTCTGTGGCATCACAATACAATAAAAAAAAGTATTATTTCCTCAAATAAAATTAGTCACTGAAACAAGGAAAATTTGATTGGTTCTTTTAACTACTATTGATTTTAATTTGGAAAATAACAGTAGTGGATACTATCTCAGAGCACTTATCATCTAGCACATGTAGGAATAAGGCACTAAACCAGACACATCTCTCAAAACTGCTTTCAGTATAAGCATTACCCTGTATGCAAATCCATTTTGCCCCACAGCTACCCTTTGCATATGAGACAATCATCAGAAGAGACTCTATAAAGAATTAGCTGGCTTTGAAACTGGGAAGAGACCAATGCTGAGGGCTTTTAATATTTTCCTAGATTTTTTTTTTCCACTCCATCACTCCTCTTGACAGATTATTATTCTATTTTAAGAAAAATACACTAAATAAAACATTTGTAGTTTTTTCCTATAACTCCAACTTACTTTTAGAGGGTCATACGAAAGAATTGTGAACATTTTATAAACACTGTATTATCTGATAAATAAAGCCATGTTTAAATCAAACTCCTTCATGTTAAGCTTAAATATGAAAATGTTAATTTTCATATTAGGAGAGGGAACAGAAAGTAGGATATGCCCTAACAATTCATTGCAACTGAAAGACTGCTTCTATCTGCAGCAGTCATCTACAGCAATAACTATAAAAATCTTCATCATTCTTCCTTTGGCCTAATTAGCAGTATTACAGTATTCTCCAGCTTTAATGTCACAGTGAATTATTGCAAGGTCTACAGCAATAGGAAAGATTTTAATGGCAACTACTGAGCATGACATCAAACAAAGGGAACTGAGAGGAAGAAAAAGAAACAGACTTGGTGCTCATCTTACAGCTGTACAAGGCTCCCCATAAAGTCCACACAACTTTAGAGACCTAGAGACACATGTTTGAAATCAAAACCTTTTGGCAAGATGATCACCTATGGTATTCTCTCATGTGGCCACTTTCTGTTTTGTACTTGGAAAATTAATAAACCTTCCATAAGCAGTCATGTCATCAGCCCAATGAAAGGATGACTGTCTCTGGGGCCTTGCTGGAGGGGTGTGCTAAGTACTTGCAGCTCCTGTGCAGCTCTATGAAGCTGTTCATTTCTGCTCATTTCTTTCACATTTCTGCTTATGCCTGAATTTTTGTGTGCTTTTGGCGCCTCAGATCTCATGTACAAAAGTACATCACAGTACATGGGGTAGTCTTCCTCATATTACTTTTAATTTTGCATGAGCAGTCCTGTTACTTGGTGCCAAAACCTTGTTGCCTTTGCGATCCATTCAATAGGGGTAAAAACAAACAAACAAACAAACAAACAAGGCAACAAAAAATTAAGCAAGGAAAGCTTTATTAAGCCTTTCCACTGACTTCAGTGGACTTCAAATCAAGTACATAAATGCATGAAAGAAATAAAACACTACAAAACCTTACACTAATCAATAACTAATTAAAAAAAAAAAGGTAATACTGTTGTACAAAATGGAATATAATTACTGTGATACAAGCAATGAAGGGCAACAGATGTTAGTAGAAAAGGCACAAATATAGAGTCACTATACCTGCACTACAATTTTGTGAAGTACCCTTGGCTGCTATTGCTAGCTGGAACGATCAGTGTAGATATTTCTGACTAGAGAGGCACAACTTGTTCCAAGTTTTAGCTGGCAATCACAAATAAAACAACACTTTTTAATATTGCTACTACTTGTTTCCTTAGGCAGCCGTACACAGTTATCCTCAGCTGAATTAAACAAACCCACCAAACCAAACAACAACAACAAACCAACCCCAAACCAAAAAAAACAAACAACAACAAACCAACCCCCCTGAAAATAACAAAACAACCCAAAACACAAACCTGATCCAACAGCTAAAACTCCTCAAATCTCTTAAAGCAGCAAAGTCCATTAATATAAGTGACACTTCTTGCTTATTGTCATGCCCAATCCTATGTTTGAAGTCCTCTGCAGGAGAGTTTAAACCTAAGAAGTCAACTCAAACTCCAGTTTTGTTTGTTTTGGGACTCTAAAATAAACAGAACACTTTTTGTTAAGACATTCTGTAAAAAAACAAAGCAACTCCTTTTTGATGTGTTTAGGAAGAGACTGGATGGGGTGCTTGGTGCCATGGTTTAGTTGATTAGATAGTATCACAGTATCAGTATCACAGTATCACCAAGGTTGGGAGAGACCTCAAAGACCATCGAGTCCAACCTGTCACCACAGACCTCATGACTAGACCATGGCACCAAGTGCCATGTCCAATTCCCTCTTGAACACTTCCAGGGATGGTGACTCCACCACCTCCCTGGGCAGCACATTCTAATGACTAATGACTCTCTCAGTGAAGAACTTTCTCCTCACCTCAAGCCTAAACTTCCCCTGGTGCAGCTTGAGACTGTGTGCCCCTAGTGTTAGGTTGGACTCAATGATCTCAAAGGCCTTTTCCAAACTGGTTTAGTCTATTCTATTCTATTCTATTCTATTCTATTCTATTCTATTCTATTCTATTCTATTCTATTCTATTCTATTCCTATTCCTATTCCTATTCCTATTCCTATTCCATTCCATTCCATTCCACAGGTCTGCCATCAAAATAAGGTGCCAGCAGTGGAGTAAAACAGCAACAAAAAATAATGATTGTTGACTAAAAGTTGGTTGCTTAAACTTAGTATTATGGTGATGCTTCATGATAAAACAGCTCAAGTTTTACATCACATTCAAAAAATGATGTTAGAGAATAGCTAAACCATGCACAATAGTTGGAGATGCATACAGAGTTCAGAGAGAGAAAAGCATAAATGTGCTCCACTGCTGCTCGTCTTTCTATGTCTTGGTGAGTATCCTGTGTAAATCTTCAGGGCAGAGCAAGTAATTAAGTTGGAAAAGCAGCAAATCATTATTGCTTTACTCATCATGTGCTTTTGAAACAACTTGCTACATTCTTTTGGTGTTCATGTGACAGTCAACGGTCACATGTACAGGAAATCTCTTGCCCTTTAGCATCATAAAAGGGAAAAGTGTAGGAATGCAGGAGAAAAAATCAGATATCCCCAAATGAAACCCTGCTGTGCCCAGACAAGCAAGTCATCTTAATGGAAAAATAGTCAGTAAGTTACATCACTGAATTGAAGCAAGGTGAATTTGGTAACAAGTCAGGAAAATTACAGCAAAATTCCTCTGAGCCAAAAACCTCTGCAGCTTCTGGCTTTTGTGACCCAGCAGCTTCTTCAGTCCTGCAGAACCAGTAGATTGATGTTTTGTCTTTGTCTTTATCATTCTACTGTTTTCCAAACCTTATTTTTATTAAGGAAACTTCTGAGTCCGTTTTCCATTATTATTATTATTATTATTATTATTATTATTATTATTATTATTATTACTATTACTATCACTATCACTATCACTATTACTATTACTATTATTAAAGTTCACTGTCCATTGCAATTTAATGGAGCTATTAGTTGACAGTAGGGTCTCTCAAGGGAAAAACACATCCACCTAACATCCAACCTAACATCCAACACTATCCAATCAACTAAACCATGGCACCAAGCACCCCATCCAGTCTCTTCCAAAACACCTCCAGTGATGGTGACTCCACCACCTCCCTGGGCAGCATATTCCAATGGCCAATCTCTCTTTCTGTGAAGAACTTCTTCTTAACATCCAGCCTAAACCTCCCCTGGTGCAGTTTGAGACGGTGTCCTCTTGTTCTGGTGCTGTCTGACTTCAAAATCTTTTCTGTAAGAGATGTGACTGGATGGTAAGAAGGAGATTCAGGAAATGTAATGGGCAAACTTACCCAAGTACAAATAGAAGTGATGGGAAAAGGAATAAAATAGCAACTATTCATCCACTGGGTTTGCTCTGTGGTGGTGAATACCACTTTGCAAAGACCAGGTCTTCATATTGAGAATGAGGGAAGGATTCAAAGGGCTACAGAAAACTTTCATAATGCAGACAGAATGAAATGATTGATCAGAGGAACTGGGTGGAGAGAGGTGGGAGGGCACTAAACCAATGCCAAATTATCTAACCTAACCTTTAGCTCCCCCTTCCTCAACACACAGCCTAATTGCTGCACCTTCTCCTAAACTTATGGTTGTTTGCAGGTTCCTGGTGAAGCCTTTGCCACAGGCCTGGGAACTGTTAGCATGCCTGCAATGGTTATACTCTGGCTTTGATACATGCTCTTTACTTCTATCCCTCCCACTGCTCCAAGCTCTTAAGCTGTGTCACTGAACTGCTGATTCATGTCATGGTGGTGCTTTAGCTGAATGCTGCCTTTTACAGATGTGCAGGAAAATACCTACACAGAGATGTTGCTCTGTACATTTAGAAAAGGATACCTTATTTCAAATAAAACCACATTTTTGAAGCTAGGATCAATAATACTTAATCATCATGCTAAACCTGCAATGTGTCCAGACATAAACCCAGACAACCATGCCCTTCAGCTCTTTTGGTCATACGGTCAGCCTGGTTTCTGCCAATTCTATGGCAAGTCTGTATTTTTTTCAGAGCCCCAGACTTCTTCCTTTCTGATTAGAGCCATAGTTACCCAGTGACTCCAAGACCTGACAAAAGAACTGCTTATACTCATTCCAGGCTGAAACTTCTAAAAGATAAGCACTCACACACATCCAGTGTTCTGCTGCCTGACATGGATGTTTAAAACTCCATCAAAATCTGTATGACTGGCCGATACAGCCAAGCCAGGGTTCTTTACTGTGTGCATAAAAGCAAATTAACACACATATCTAAAGTACACATACATCTGCATCTCACATTTTGGAACCACAGTTCTGTCTAAATTGGTTCAGCGGGTTTTTCCCTTTTGACCCCAGCTTGGAAACTTCAAATGCATAATGGAGCAGGAAAGAAGTAATTGCAAACCCAGTAGCACTTTATATTTTAGAAAAGCTTCTTTTCTTTCCGCCACTGCAGCTCTTTCTGCCTGCTTCCTCACCTCTGTGGTGAGGACTGTGCACTTTCTTTGCCTTCAGGGTCCCTTTTGTCATCTCAGTTCAGAATTCACTAGGAGCTGCAGGCAACCAGGTATTGTCATTGATTTCTGCTAGACAGCCAAGGTAGTGACTCAGCGTCTGCGCTGAAATATTGCCTTAAAGATAAGCAATTAACTGATTAAGCACCCAAACTGTCTTCAGGCAATTCTGAGATCCCAGCGTATGCTCCACACACTTCTCTGAATGTTACCTGCTCCATCTCCATGCTGCATTCATATTTCTCTGTCTGGCAACAGCTATGTATGTAGATTGTTAGATGGATATTCGTAGATAAACCCAGCAACGAACAAAACTGCATCTCATCCTGTTTAGGTATTCTGTGACATTCCCATCTCAGCAGACTGTGTCTGGCAGGCTCACAACGAAGCACTGCATGTGTCAGGGAGATGGATTATATCTGCAGTGTCTGAATTTCAACCCCTGACTATATGAGCTCCTGCTTAACCTTACCTCAGGGATCTTGAAGTTTCTGTCATTGAATTATAAGAATAAAAGAATATATGTTGAAAAAAAATAATATATATGCACATCTCTTGATTATGCCACATTGCAAACATGTAATGGTATAAAGAAATGAATGAAAACCATATCCTTTATGCACATTTAACAACTAGCATGCTTGCTCTTTATTCTGAACTGCAAAGCTCAAAATACTGCAAGAACAGAGGTGCCTGCAATTTTGGGATGGTTTGCCTTAGGATTGAGGAAGTTAAAAAAGTATTAAATTCCTTTTCAATGTCTTCAGGCAGATCACACAGAAATGAGAAAGAAATGGATTTGTATGAGCACCAATACTGAAAAAAAAATAAATCATATGAAATAAACTAATTAATCTTCTTTCCTTCTGGCTAGTTAAAAATATTGGTGCCAAAGCTCACGGCTTAGCTGGAATTTATAGCTAGTGTGCACTGAAAGAAACAATTAAATGGGTGGGAAGTTTCAGTCACAGATGCCAGAATGCACTGATTGGAGCAGCACAATTCTTTTTTCCTTGGCACTCACAGCAAGATGACAAAATAGGATGACACCAAAGGTTCTACAAATGTCCAGACAAGAGAAATGCTAACCTTTATGCCATTAACTTCTTGGGTTATTAAACTTACTATCTTAGGAATGATAACAGATAGTCATACAACTTTGAGATAGGAGTAGAAGATTAACATGCATCACTCAAATGTGTTTGACTTTGGAGAAACTCTCAGTTCTACACTTGAAGCTCCAGCAAAGCAACTGGATAAGCAATAAAAGAATACCAGGAAGGAACAAATCCTTTTCTAATTCTGATATCTTCAGCTAAGCCTGTAGAGAAATCTTTCACTCTTTTAATTGAAGAAGATTTGGCTGCATAGCTCAAGACACATTTTTATGTTTGAAAAACAGGGAGTCTCTTTTAACCATCAATATGAGTGCATACATTAAGATGAAAACAAATGAAAGTCAGGCAAACAGTTAAAAAACCCTAAAAACTGGAAACTCTAGTTCCTATACAATGGATTTCAAGAAGGCTTACAGAAACAAATTAAAATATTAAAAGACTGCTGTTGTTGAAACATTTTCTATCTCCTGACTGTGCTGAAGCAGGCTGGGCTTCATCTCCCACAGAGTCTTTGAATTGCACTCATTTCTCACGTTACTTCTTGCACACTGCATAAGCAGGATTCAAAGGTTTCTCTCGGTTATTCTTGCTTTTGTAAGGAATGTGCTGCCATTCTGGTTGAGCATAACTCTTGAACTGCTAAGTGAGTAACTTACTCTGAGCCCATGTCTGTTCTTAGCAACAGTTTATGTTTTATTATTTTAATGATAAGTGGAAATAGCATGAATGTTCAGCAATGTTATAATAACACAGCTACGCTGCTCCTTCAAATGAAACTGTATTAGATACAAAGGGTTCATTAAAACAGCATTCATGTCAGGCACAACCTTAGAAATGAGAAAGCTTTCAAAGAGAAAGCTGAGTTTTAACTCTTCATTTGTGCCTGCACACTGCAACTATCACCTCCTATTGGTAGAGACAGAGCGAGAACTAGACGTTTTGGTCAGCAAGGACTTAAACTCAGTTTCTATCCATTAGTATCTTAAACATCTCATCAAAAAAATGTTACTTTCTAAGATAATCTTAAGTTTCCTTTGTACCAAATCTTGATCAAAGTCCTGAGTCCAGGAGAAAAAGCAGCCATTCTGTATAACCTTTATTTTATTTTTAGAATAAACCAAACCAGGTTGGAAGAGACCTTCAAGATCATCGCGTCCAACCCATCAACCAATCCAACCCACCCAAACAGCTAACCCATGGCACCAAGTACCCCATCGAACTGGGATCTTTCCAAAGCCATAAGACAGATTCCTATTTCCAACAGAAAATCAAACATGCTCCATGGAAGATGATATTTTTTTGTTTAGTAACAACAAAACAAATGCATAGAGGAAAAAAAATGGCACACACCAATCTCACACACAAATAGACTCAAATTGCCAATACATTTTACAGATGAGGAGGGAAGATGTACTTTTCTTCCTCTATAGCAATATGTCTCAGGTGCATTCAAATGAGCTCCATGACTGCTTTTCCTTAGTTAGTTATGATAACCAAAGGGTTACAACTAACTCGATTAGTTGGAGCAGTGTGATGGGTTGAAAATTCCCCCAACAATAAATTGTTAGACCAGCCCAGCTGGAAGCAAACAAAGCTGTATTTACAAGCAAAACTGCAATCTAGAATGGAATGCAATGAATATGTACAAAAGAAACAATATTTACAGGTATTTACAGTTTATAAACAGCACAAGAACTCCCCTGGACAAACTAGGGGAGCTAATAGCTCCCTGCATCCTACCCCTACACCCCCCTTCCTTTCTTGTACACAAGTGACAAGAGAAAGAACACAGCCAAGGTCAGCAAAGCCAGCCAGGAGCACAAGTTAGTATCTCTCAGAACGAGGAAGCCAAAGTGAGAGAAAGAACACTAGTCTAAACCAACTTTGTTAGTAGTCTACCCAATGGGATTGTTTAGAACTTATCATTATTTTCCCTTTTACATCCAATAGTGATTTATTTACATCCTCCCACTTTCTGTTCAAGATCTGTGGAAAATTTTCAAGACACCACCTGAAACTACCACACAGCATTGGACAATACTCTTGCATTATGGCATTCAGCCATAGTGTTCATCACTGCAGAGCTTGTTCAATTGCCAATAATGCAATGAGCACCATGATATAAACCTGTCCTGTTCTTCACTCTCCAGAAAGAGTAGTATGTACTTGAATATTCAGGAAGGAGGACAGGAGATCCTTGGTTAAGTGTATTATTTTTTTCTCCCAAACACTCATGCATTCATTTATATTTATGGTATACAAAGCACAGTCAAATAAATACACTTAAAACCAAAGCAGGGGATGAGGTTTGTGATTCCTTAAGTGTTCACAGAGATGTTGTAAAGGTTTGGGCCAAGCTCCAGCTGTACTGGTTTATCAGACATGAAGTGCTTGTGTATGCATTTGTGTTTGACTGACTAATTATAATTCTGTCACTTTCTTCCACTTCTTATTTTGCCTTTTCAGTATTAGCTGGAAGGAGAGTGTCCCTTGGGATCCCTGGGGTTATAGAACAAATTTCTAGGTATTTCTGCTGAATGTATTCAGAATGCATTAACAATATCTATATTGACTTTGCATTTCAGCCAACATCAAAAGTTATTGACCCTTGAGGTAAATACTAATCTCAGTCTTGACTCAATCAATATTTACCATTTGGTTCAATATATTTTGATGATCATCTCAAGATAATTCAATATATACTTGATAGCAAGGAAGTTTATGACACTCTCACATGTGTTTTTCTTACTGTTCTTTACACTTTATTTTAGAAGATAAAGTTTCTATCTTGAATATCATCTTGTTTTAGCTGATACTTTTTATCATAAATACACATGCATTATGAGTTTATAGACCTGCAGAGAAAGCTTGAGGAATGCAGAACTCTGCATCAGTATGCTCTGCTATAGGAATCATCAGTGTATCAAACAGAAAACAGGCTAAGGAGAGGGTTGGAGACAACAATTAAGGCCATTCATAGTAGTGCTGAGTAAGAAGTGTAAATATTTGTTTCCACTTCTGTGGAAATTGTAATTTCCTATGCACTCATCCACATATGAAACAACCAACCAAAATAATGGAGTGGGTTTAACTTGTGCTCTGCATGCTGTTCTCATAAAAAGTGCATGAGTGCAGGGAGTCATTTTCCAGCCTCCAGCTCCACCTTACAAAAACAAAGTCACTGCTCAGAAATAGATGTTATACAAAATGTTAAAGACAATTTCGTATGATCTTCAAGTGAATTTGCCAAAGAGAATTTCCATCCCTCCAGCTTTACATGATTCAAATCTTAGCATCGAGCAACATGGACTCACCACTAAAAGCAGAAGCTTCTTGAACAATGCATTGATTTTGAGATCTAAGGTTAAAGAATCGCTAATCACAAGCACCACGATGTCACGAATCCAGCAGTACTAAAGAAAACCTGCTCCAATGCTCAGTGGAAATTTAAAAGCTACAGTGAAATGAGAAAGACCAAAATATCAGCTGAAGCTCATATTAAAGCACAATTTCATGAAGTACAGACTTCCAGATGGAACTGGAAAACAGAACAGCCAAAAAGCATTCAAAATCTGGAAGGTGTAGTAAGAAGTTTTGTTTGTTTGCTTGCTTGCTTTTTAATACACCATGCAAAAAATGAAGACAAACAATCCTTTCACAGCAGGCCTGAAAAATATCATAATTACCATCAGAAATTCGTAACATTTAAGCGTGGTTCCTAAGCACAAGAACGCTGTGTGCTTGGAGTTATTGCATTACATGAGTGCTGAGGCATGTACCTGCAGGGGTGAGGGGTGGGGTGGGTGGGTAGGAAATAAAGTATGTTCTACAGGACAAATGTAAACAACTATTTAAGAAAACAGGTCATGAACCAGCAGTAGCATTTGTGACAAACAAGGCAGAGGTTCAACAGCCTAACAAGGCAGAGATTCAACAGCCATTTGATGACTTGCTGAAAGATGTCCAGAGAAGGGCAACGAAGTTGGTGAGGGGTTTGGAACACAAGCCCTATGAGGAGAGGCTGAGGGAGCTGGGGTTGTTTGGCATGGAGAAGAGGAGGCTCAGGGGAGACCTTATTGCTGTCTACAACTACCTGAAAGGTGATTGTAGCCAGGAGGGGGTTGGTCTCTTCTCTCTAGAAACCAGCACCAGAACAAGGGGACACAGTCTCAAGCTGTGTCAGGGGAAGTTTAGGCTTGAGGTGAGGAGAAAGTTCTTCACTGAGAGACTCGTTAGCCATTGGAATGTGCTGCCTGGGGAGTCACCATCCCTGGAGGTGTTCAAGAGGGGATTGGATGTGGCACTTGGTGCCATGGTCTAGTCATAAGGTGTGTGGTGACAGGTTGGACTCGATGACCTTTGAGGTCTCTTCCAACCTTGGTGATACTGTAATATGTTATAAACTTACTTTTTGTTTTGGTGCAATTCAGCATTAACCTGTTGTAAGAGAAGTGATCTCAGAGTAAACGTTGCTCATCAAATACCATCATCGAAATCTGACCAACAATTTTTATTGCTAGTACCATTCAACCAAATCAATATTTGTTTGATAAATAAGATATAATTTTATCATCTTGGAAATACACACTTAAGAGTTGCAATGGGATTTTGTCCTGGGTTAACACAGCCAAGTGCTCTCAAGCCCTCCACCCCTAACACAGATGGGAGGGAAAGTAACACAAAAAAGCCTCTGGGTTGATATAAAGAATTTAAAGATCTGCTATCATGCACAAGTACCATAGCCTATTTGCAGAAACCCAGCAAAATGCAGAAGCAGCCTCAGAAGCCAGTGACCCCCACTCCATTCCTCAACCCACAGCCCACCCAATGGCAATGATCAACACCCCAAAATTGGAAAACAGAAGCAGCAACCAGAGCAGGAAGCCTCTCATGTTACAATCTGAACTTCAAACCCCATGATACTTTGC
Organism: Melanerpes formicivorus; assembly: GCF_026170545.1. Taxonomy (NCBI): domain Eukaryota; kingdom Metazoa; phylum Chordata; class Aves; order Piciformes; family Picidae; genus Melanerpes; species Melanerpes formicivorus. The sequence continues at coordinate 6,311,463 of NW_027142363.1, read as the reverse complement.
TCCAACCAGCAATTTCATTTTGAAGCTGGCATGATGGTAGCATGGTATTAAACACACATCAGCAGATTTAGCTCAACTCCTGATGTTCACCACCCCTTGTTCTAGACCATCTGTGTCATGCCCAGCAGCAATTAACATCACACAACGTCCATCTTTCACTGTCCATTTGCACTCAAAATGAGATCCCTTTGCAGTACACAAAAGTTGTCTCACTGCAGATGGTCTGGAGCTTTACTCCGTTCCAGTACAGTTTAGATCAGTCCATGTTCAGTGCAAATGGTGGACTGTGTTTCCAAAGAGCTGGATGCAGTACTCCAGGGGCGGTCTTGCCAGCATGGAGTAGAGGGGCAGAATCACCTCACATGACCTGCTGGCCATACATTTTTTTGCTGCATCAGGATACACTTGGCCTTCTGACAAGCAAGCACACATTGTTATCTTGTGTCCAGTTTTTCATCCACCAATGCCTCCCAGTCATTCTCTGCAGGCCTGCTCTCAACCCCTTCGTCCCCCAGCCTGTAATGACATCCTGCCCAGGTGAAGGACCTTGTTACTTGGCCTTGTTGAGCCTCATCAGGCTCACAGAGGGCCAGTTCTCAAGCTTGTCCAGGTACCTCTAATGTCATCCAGTCCCTCAGGCATATCAACCACAGCACTCAGCTTGGTGTCATTGGAAAATTTGCTGAGGGTGCACTAGATCCCACTTTGATACTGAGTTTACTCAGATTTCCAGAGAACATGTTAAGCAACCGTTACAATTAGTGAAATCACCTATGGTACTACAGAATTATGAAGCCTAAATGAATCAAGTGGTGGATCTGTAAGAGGGTGTCCCAGCAAAGGGTGATAAAACAAAACTTTTTCACTATACAACAATGTTTGATGCTAAATTTCTAACAGTGCAGAAGAGAGACACCTCCTGAAGATTCACTGTTTCTGAGTGATTACAGAACAAAGAGGGCAGTTAGTTGGTCATTTACTTTGTACATGAGATGTAGGAGTTGAAAATGCCTCTGCACTTATGTTGAACAAGTAGAAGATTTGGGGATTTGGGAGGTGGCAGGGAGGGTGCTTCTTTTTAGAATAAACCTTTATTTAGAATAGAATAAACCAAACCAGGTTGGAAGAGACCTTCAAGATCATCGCGTCCAACCCATCAACCAATCCAACCCACCTAAACAACTAACCCATAGAATAGAATAGAATAGAATAGAATAGAATAAACCAGGTTGGAAGAGACCTTCAAGATCATCACATCCAACCTATCACCCAACAACACCCAATCAACTAACCCGTGTAACCAAGCACCCTGTCAAGTCTCCTCCTGAACACCTCCAGTGACGGCGACTCCACCACCTCCCCGGGCAGTCCATTCCAATGGGCAATCACTCTCCCTCTCTAGAATAGAATAAACCAGGTTGGAAGAGACCTTCAAGATCATCATGTCCAACCTATCACCCAACACCACCTAATCAACTAACCCATGGCACCAAGAACCCCATCAAGCCTCCTCCTGAGTAGTACTTCTCTACTTAACTCCAGTTTGAAGATGGGACAAAGATACTGAAAGTTCAAAGTACTAAAGATCCAGATTTAACCATTCCTCAAAGGAATCCACACATTTAAACTAGTATTCAAGGGAAATAAGCATGTTTCAGAAATACTAGCTGCTGAATTTTGCCTTCCCCTCAGTTTCAGTGAAATAAAGCAAAAGCAAAAAGCATGCAGTTGATCTGTTTCAAACCACAAGCAGCACCATATGGAGCCACACATGCTAAGGCAATACCACAAGCCAAGACAGAGTGCATAAATGTTGAAAGGATCATAATGTGCACAGTATAGGCACATGAGACTATAGGCATACCAGCTGAGATGCATTGGTCATTAGCCAAAAATAGGTGGTGGTTATTTATGGATTTTAGACTGAAAACAAGTTCTCAAGTAAGTCTGATTGCAGAAATATTACCCCATAGTTCAGTAAAATAGATGAAATTGAGGGCTTAATTTTTTTTTATCCATTTTTGTTCCCCAGATTTAAATCCAGAATTCAGTGCATGGGTGAATAAACGGAAGCAGAAAGAAAATGTTATCAGACCAGAAAAAATCATTCATTAGGCTGATAAAGCAGTTAGAAAGGTAGCAGTCTAGGGCTGAGCAATCTGAAGATGTCATTCAGAAAAAACAGAAATGTATAGGAAGGAATAGAAGGGATGTAGAAACCCAACCATCTCACAATTCATGTCATTGACACACTCTTGACAAATCTATACAGAATGCATAAGTCTAACAAATAGGAATATCAGGCAACAAGGCTGGTGAAGGGCCTGGAGCACATGGCCTGTGAGGAGCATCTGAGGGAGCTGGGGTTGTTCAGTCTGGAGAAGAGAAGGCTGAGGGGAGATCTCATCGCTCTCTACAACTACCTGAAGGGAGGTTAGTACAAGGAGGGGGCCAGCCCCTTCTCCTTCACAGTATCACAGTATCACAAAGGTTGGAAGAGACCCCGAGGATCATCGAGTCCAACCTGTCACCACAGACCTCATGACTAGACCATGGCACCAAGTGCCATGTCCAATCTCCTCTTGAACACCTCGAGGGACGGTGACTCCACCACCTCCCTGGGCAGCACATTCCAATGACCAATGACTCTCTCAGTGAAGAACTTCCTCCTCACCTCCAGCCTAAACCTCCCCTATCAAGGACTAAAGGAAGTGGTTTCAAGCTGTGCCAGGGAAGGTTCAGGGTGGATGCTGGGAAACACTTCTTCACAGAGAAGGTTATCAAACATTGGAATGGTCTGCCCAGGGCAGTGGTGACCTTGCCATCCATGGAGGTATTTAAGCAGCATGTGGACCTGGCACCTGGGGACATGGTTTAGGATTGACCCTAAACTTGGTCAAGGGTCAGACTGGATGATCTCTGAGGTCTCTTCCAACCAGATGTTTTCTGCGATTCTGTGGTCACTATACTTAAATAGGTATAGTTGTAAGCAGTAAATAAATATGTAACAAAGACATAATTTTGCTATGCACAAGCAAAAAGGAATTTAGCCCTCAAAACACAAAGATATCTACACTTTTCACAATGAGTAATCTGAAGATGTCATTCAGGAAAACTAGAAATGTATAGGAAGGAATAGAAGGGATGTAGAAATCCAACCATCTCATCTCCATTTCATAGAATCATAGAATCACAATTGTTAGGGTTAGAAGGGATCTCAAGGATCATCTAGTTTCAGCCCTCCTGCCATGGGCTGGGACACCTCACATTAGATCAGGTTGCTCAGGGTCTTAAAAACCTCCAGGGATGAGGCTTCTACCACCTCCCTGGGCAACCTGTTCCAGTGTCTCACCACCTTCACTCTGTAGTATTTCTTCCTAACATCCAACCTGAATCTACCCATTTATAGTTTTGTTTGATTCCCCCTAGTCCTATCATTACCTGACATCCTAACACATCCCTCCCCAGCTTTCTTGTAACCCTCTTCAGATACTGGGAGGCCACAATTAGGTCTCCTTGCAGCCTTCTCTTCTCCAGACTGAACAGCCCCAACTCTCATCCTGTCTTCATAGGAGAGGTGCTGCAGCCCTCTGATCATCCTCTGGACATGTTCTAGCACATCCATGTCTTTCTTGTAATAGGGGCTCCAAACCTAACTGCAGTACTCCAGGGGGGGTCTCATCAGAGTGGAGTAGAGGGGAAGAATCATCTCCCTCAGTCTGCTGGCCACAGTTCTCTTGATGCAGCCCAGGATGTGATTTGCTTTATGGGCTGCAAGTGCACACTGGTGGCTCATATTGAACTTTTCAACCACCAGCACCCCCAAGTCCTTTTCTTCAAGGCTGCTCTCAAGCCAGTCCCTGCCCAGCCTGTATCTGTGCCTGGGATTGCTCTGACCCAGATGCAGAATCTTGCACTTGGTCTTGTTGAACCTCATGAGGTTGGCTTGGGCCCACCTCTCCAGCCTGCCAAGGTCCCTCAATTTCCTCTGCTTGTACTGTATTCCACAAGATTCACATGTAGCTACAGTTTCTGATGCTAAAAAAGATTGAAATAAACCATGTGAGAGGCAGAGGAAGGGCATGCTCAATTGAAAATAAATTACCAAAGGCCCTACCTAAGGAATTCCAGGAAGTGATCATGGTTATTCAAATAAGCTGGTAGGATCAGTACATTTCTTGCTTTTACCAGCAACTTAAGAGAAGATTTAAATTCTAAAAACATTTTTTAACCACATGAAGACAGGGTAATTCTGTTCCCTTATGTGAAAAAAAATCAGCAAAACTCATGTAGGAATTGAAAGATAAGCAAATGGAAGATGTGAGAAAAAGGAACAATGAAACTGTGCAATTGATACATTTGTCAAAGTATGAATGAAACTGAGCAAAACTTGCAGACAAAATACTGAAGGAAAGGATATTCTGACACCAAATAGGCTTAGAGTTGGTTCATAATGGCTGGGGCATGACTATCCTAGATTAGTATTCTCCTTTCTCTAAGATAGTCTCAATGGGAGCTACTGCAGTTAGACAGAAGCTTTCATTCACTTAATACATCCAGGGAAAATGCATGTCACAGTGACTCTGGATTTGCTGACTCCTTTATTTTTTTGTTTGTTTTGGTTTGGTTTTGTTTTTCAGAAAACCAGAAGGCTTGACTGATTTAATGCTGTAGGATCTGCTTTCACGTTCCTAAACTAACACTAAGTCTTCATCTACGAGAAACAAAAATGACAGAGACATCACAAAAGAAACCATACTGTCACAATAGGAAACTTTTCTTGGACAACCATATTTCTCTGTGAGCAAATAGGTGACATCTTTACAGAAAGAAGGAAGGATGCAGCACACTGACTGCTTCTCAAAGAGGCTACAAGAAGTACAGGTGAATCTCAGAAGAGAGGATACCCAAAGTCACCCGAAGTCTCAAAACTGGAATTCACCTCCATCACTGCATACACGCAGATCTGCACAGCAAAGCAGTGTGTTTCGGAGACTGATATGAGCTATCTACAATCATTGAATATCCAGTAGTAGCTTAATGTAACTCAGATTGTTAATAGCTGATGGTATATTTGGGGGAGAAAGCTGCATGCCCATTCCCTTGGAACAGTTCTCTCAAGCACTTACAAAACTGCCACACTGGTGCTCTTGAGAAGGACCAGATAAAGTGCTAGGTGAATGGGGAGAAGGAAAGCATAAAAGAAAGCATATGCAGTCTCACAGTTTACACAAAGCATATGTGCTGAGCAGCAGCTGGACTCCAGTACAAGGATGAGATTTCAATTTAAAATTTGTCAGCAGAGTAGAAAATAGTGGGAGGAGGTTGATAACTTGTATGATGGAATCAGGGGGTAACCAGAAGCAGACACTCTTGTTTTCTTTTCTTAAAGGCATCCCTCAAAACACAGCAAAAATCCCTGTACCAAAAAGGGAGTTGATGCCTACAGCATGAGAAATTGAAATAAAAGCATTTTAAAAGGTATCTCTCTTGTCATTATTCCTCTGCAGAGCATTACCTTTATCTCAAGATTGCTTTCAGTGTTTGTTTAGTTGCCGCAACCTCCACACAGGTACTGTAGGAGTTAGTGAAAAAGTGTGTCTTCCCACCTCCTCTGGATTTGAATGGATGTTCCCTTGTGCTACACACCTGTCTTGAAAATGCCAGAGCAGCCAGAAATTAAATCATTATCTCTCAAGATGACTCCAAGATTTCTTTTAAACTACTCCAAGTTTTCCACCATGTGCCTGGTCCAGCATATTGTCACAAGGGAACAGGAACCAGATTTCTCTGCTGCCCCATGATACTCCTTAATAGAGCATAACATACAGTTTACTCCTTATAAACTGTTGGTAAAAAGATTTAATTCATCACCACTTTTTAAAAACTGGGAAACAGTTAGATAGTAGGAAGTGTTAGAATCAGGCCAATGAGTGGTTAAGCTTTAAAAATAAAAAGTAGGTGGAATTACTGTGAGAACCCTTCTCAGGTTGCCTGGATGACTCTGAAGCCGAAGAGCTCAAACCATTTCTGGCCAGCTTGCTGTTTTAGAAACCATCACTACAAAACATATTGTCTGAGTTAACATAGTGCAAACAGCATCTAACTGCAGAACATTTCTGCCCTTACAGTCTGAATCAGGACATATTGAACCCACCTTGACTGCAAATTTTAATCAAAAGCTTAGCACTGAAGAAATTCTCTCTCAGTATCTCTTCAGATACTGCTCCAGATAATTGGCTGTTCAAGTTCTTCTCTAAGGCAGTATGCAACAACCTAGTGGAGTCCACTCTGCTAGAGTGGACAAGAAAAAGTGGTTTTGCAAGTATTTGGCCATCAGATGAAATATACATAAAAACAGGCCCTACACACTTAAAACTTGATTTTTGGTTAACATGATCAAAATTCCAATTCACTGAAAGAAAAATTCAGCTTCCCTTCAAGCCCGAGCACCAGACTTATTTTACATTATTTCACCTGGAATGCTATTCCCAACATTTACAGACTAAAGAGGCTTGTGTCTTCTCTGAGTTTCAAGTAGTTGTTTGGTTTAGTTGCCAGTACCTCAGAAGCATTCTGTTTAAAACTTGAAGATAGAAATGTGTGGTATCATTTTTCTCCTCTCCTTTTCAATTCCTCAGCAGACTTGAAACCTGTTGGCAAGACCACCTCTGCCCAGCAGAGATGACATTCTCCAAGGATATGTGAAAAAAGGACTATTGTCCATATCTGCCAGCTTTCTTTTGCCTCCCTTTGACCCAAGATGGCCAAGACACTATCATGTCACTTGCTTTCCTCTTTTTTTGGTGCGTGTGTGTGTACAGTCATTTCCATGCAACATCATTCAGACAAGAACACAGAAGAGCATATTCCATGTTTCCAGTGAAAGGAATGACTTGCTGTACCCAGGGCCCCATTCACCACCATACTGATAAAGCCATTTACAGTCACAAGTGTGCTTTGCTGCCATGCCAAGCAGTACAGCGTGCTCAGACCAGGCCTTGCGCGAGACTGCAGACAGATGGTTACATTGAGGCCCTATCCTCCTCTCCCAGAAATCCGCATGAACTTTGCCAATTACTTCAATGGGAGCAAGAAAAAAAGCCTTTGTGAATAAACTAGGGAAGGAAATAAATTCTGTTCCGAGCCAAATCCATAGGCCCTTTTGTATTTTAGATGGTTCTCTTTGGAGGAACGTCAACAAAGCTGCTGAAAGTTTGAAACCCCAGTCCCTCTGGGCTTGCTAAGAAAAGCTCACATGTTCACTGGCGCTCACTTGTTAGGCTAAGGATAAAAAAAACCCCATAGCAGAACACTGCCAAGAGTTATCTATTTATATTTGGAAATTCAATGGGTTTGTATGAACATAACCCCATACAAGGGGAAAGTCTCCAAGCTGAAAAAGAGTATGCTTTTTCTATTAAGCACTGAGAAAAAATTCATTCTTCTTACAACTTATTCATATTTCTCCTTTTGATTTACTTTAATTAAGCTCTTTTTAGGCTTGTATGTTTGAAGGGAAGGGGATTTCTCACTCCCCTTCTTTGTAGTAGGATTGGAAAGTGCTCTTAAGGCAATATTTTTTTCCCCCCAATGCTCACAGCTTGGATCTTTACTTAATAAAAGGTACTTGAAAGACAATAGGTGGTAGGATGGTTCACCATAGATAGGAGATTTTTTTTTTTAAACACAATTCCTACTGTGCTCCAGTTTGGAGTTTTCAGTCAAAACCACAGCTGCTATTTTTATCCAGTCATAGCTAAGTCAAGATAAGGGAAGTACACTTTGGAACTTGATACTAGAGTCCTGCATACCATTAAAGATGTAAGGTGAGGTGGGGGGAGGGTGGTCTCATCCTTGCTGTGTTGTTAACAGAGACTGCCATAATACCCACTGAATTTCTTTTAATGTGCATTTTGAGTTCCAGGGTGAGATCTTGTTTCACTCTGAAATGCTGTGCTTTCTGCTTCTCAATTTATTTTTAAGCTGAAGTTGTTCAAAGGGCTAAATAGATGTTGCTCTGTAATGTGATTTATTCCTTAAAATTGTTTCCATTGGATACTATAAAGCCTCAGCAAGCAAACTCTCAGGGGGCATAACTAGGTAATGCATCGACAAAGAAATGTAAAAACAAAAAAAGAGAGGCAACTGGGCTAGTATTAAGAAATTAAATAGAAGCCATTTAAAGTATAGGTGTGAGTTAGAGGGGAAAAAAAAAAGGTTAAATAAAAAGAATTCCAGCATCTGCATCTGAAGCGGAAAGCAAGGAGAGATTTTAAAATTGAAACAAAGCAAAACAAAACAAAAAACACCCAACATTTCCCCTTTGTATAACAGCCTTCTGTCTTTCAGCTGCCTCCAGGACACAGAGAAAAGCCTATGCCTGAAGGGGTCTTCAAAGCAGAACTCTTCAGACATAGTTCCACCTTCACTGAAACCAGCAGGGTTTCTGGGATCTAGACACTGAAAGAGGCAGTGTCAACTCTAAAGCTATGTTGACATCCACGTGGGGGCACAGTTGTACTTACACGAAGTCCCATTGAGCTGAACGGTTCAGTAGCCCTCCCTCAAATCCTGTAAACAATAGCAAGATCTTTACTTAGTTGCCTAAGTACAGATTTTGGCGTTCATCTTTCCCTTATTTTATAATTTCTAACCAAATTCTTATCCCCACCATTAACAAACTTTGCTTCTAAGCTGGTTCTATATCCATGATATCATGGAATATGGCAGGAAACCATAGATTGAGAAACGAGCTGCTTCAATCTGTGTTTTCAGTTTATCAAAAGAAATTCAGAAGTGAGGCTGAACGGAGACCTCTTGGAGGCATACAGGAAAGAATCCAACGTATTGCACACCTTACAATTTGTCTTAATAGTAGGTCATGTAATCACTTTGTGCTGAGAACACTGAATACATGTTTTAACACTACAGTAATAATAATAATAATAACAATAATAATATAATAACAACAACATCAAGCAGCAAATTGGACAGAATTACAAACACACAGGTCCACACAGACCTAATTCTATGAATAATTTTTCTGTCCTAGTGCATTCCATACCCAAGACAAACAAAGAGAATAAAAATTCAGTCAGAAGGCAACAAAAGATGGATAGAAAGTCCAAAGTATTTTGCAAAAATAAAACAAACCATGAGAGAACAAGAACATAATTAGTATTTATGGTTGAGCTGTTTTGGACTTTGTTGTAGTATAATCAAAAGCAGGGCTTTGACCCTCATATTCCTAGTTATGATAACACCTTGACCATTTCAGTTCCTTCACACACTTTGGTAGAACTACTTGAAATTCAACAGTCAGATATGCTATATCTCACCTTAGCCCACAGCATAGGCACTGTCAGATAAAGTACCTGATCTTTTCTTCTCAGTCTCATTCAGAGATAAGCACAGAGGTTTTCTTGCACTTAGGAAGACTGCCATGGTCAGACACAACCTTCACAAGGCACTCATCTGGCACTTGACACAGGGTTACAGCAGAGAAAATAACCTATTCTGACTGATTTCACCTGTCTTATGCAAAAGGATCAATTCGGCCTCTTATGGCAAGCTAATGCCTTAAACATAACATAAAGTAGACATGTTCCAAGGAGTGTTTAACTACATTTTAGCCCAATATACAAGTCAGGATTTTTGCATTTTGTCTGTCACTGCCTGTGATTTTTTTTCCCCTTTTATGTGGTTAGTGGCTTTACCTGTCTCAGCTTACAAAAATATACTCATTCATAAAACCCAGAAGATTATATGTATATATATATGTGGGTTTCTGAATTCCAGGCTACAAAAAGTACCAGGTTTCCAGCACTTATTGTGGCCATTCCATACAAGGAGAAGATAAAGGAACAAGTCCCATCTTTTTTTTCACCAGATCACAAGGCCTATGTTAAACTGCCTAAAATTATCCTTTTTTACATGCCTACATTGTTGTTTCTTTCATGACTTCCCTTTCTTTCCTTACCTACAGTCATAGCTATAAGTCTTGCTGCTGGTAGTGTACAGCAAGAATTAGGAAAGTAATTAGGAGCTCCATTAAGTCTTTACGTGATTTGGGAACATATATCCATGCCTCACCATAGCCCAGAACATAGGCAGCTACTGACCAAATTATTGTCTGTGTTAAACTGCAGAATAGACAACCTACAAATGATATATCTCTGTCTAGTAACCTGACATGAAAGTCACAATTCAGTTGCTTTTCTTACTTTGCAATTCAGGAAAGGGGTGAGTTTTCAGTAGGGCATGTGTCTTGGTCTGGAGAGGGAAAGAGACTCAGTTCCAGTGGCTCTGCTCAATACACATCAGCTATTGTCTGGGCAAGCAGCAAAGGTGATTTTATCTGTGTTGAGTCACATCAGGAGAGACAAGGTTTAGTCTCTCACAACATGCACAGAGAAAAAGTTATGAGCCAATAAATATTTAATGCAACAAACAACAAGAAAAGAAGAGGGAGCTCCCTCCCTGGAAGTGTTCAAGAGGGGATTGGATGTGGCACTTGGTGCCATGGTTTAGTAGTCATGAGGTCTTGGGTGACGGTTGGACTTGATGATCTTTGAGGTCTCTTCCAACCTTATTGATTCTATGATAAAGGAAAAGACATTTTTAGGTAAAGGCCATACCTACTGAGAGAAGAAAGGTGAAACCACCCAGGAGAAGAAAGGTGAAACCACCCAGTTTCTGTTTGCCTACAATAACCTTGATTTCACACAGACAAATTTGAAATGCTGCTTTCCAGCCAAGGCAAAACATATTAGAACAAACACTACCCAAAGAGGCACATATTAAGAATACTTTGAAGGAATTTTTAAAGAGGTTTATAAAGGCCTCATCTAGCTTCCTCTGAAATCATTAGTATCCTTGCCATATAGTTTTTAGATGGGATATTAGGAATGAGCTTCCCTTGAGTGAAAACACAAAAATCAGTTTTTTTCCACCAATTTGTGACTCCTACAATTATGCAAGTGGAAAAAATGTTTAGTTGCCAGCACTTATCCTGCCATAACTCAGCTATTACACAGAAATAATAGCAAGAGGCTACAGAACATTGAGAAAACTGTTTTTCACATTTTAAGAGCAGCATTTACTGTGTGCTCACAGAGTACATTTTAGAAATAAAAGTACTGTTTAATTTGTCAGTCATTTTAAAACTGACTGGAGATGCGACTCACTCTGTACCCCCTCAAACAACCACCAAGTCTTGACTCCACACTTACACTCATGCTATTACTAATGCTAATAGTAGTCCTACCAACACTCCAGCCTTCGCTTCCTTTGAGGAAAGATAGTGGGAAGTCCCTCACAAAATCATCAGTTACTCACTGCAGCTGAACATTTATTTGATTTCAGACAGTGGTAGAGTATGACATGAGCTGGAAAAGGAGTCACTTGGTTTCTAATCCCACTAAGGCAGCACAAGATGGGGATGACCTTGGTGAAAAAACAGTTGGCCTTTATTCAGTATTCAGTATCACTAAGGTTGGAAGAGACCTCAAAGATCATCAAGTCCAATATGTCACCTCACATCCCACCTCTGAAATACTATTCTGCAAGCTCCTGTCTGTACATTCTTGGTTGCTCCAGTTCCCCATTCATCCACTGCAAGCCCTGCTCAGCCATCTCTACCTCTTTTCCTCTGCTCTTCTGTGTTCATCTGTGGTACCCAACCATAACAAGGGCACTGGCCTGGGTCTGCATGGAACAGCATGAGTTAAACAAGTTATTAGTAATAAGTTGGAGCATGTTCAGAGAAGGGCAAAGAAGATAGTGAAGGGCCTGGGGAACAAGTTTTATGAGGAGTGGCTATGGGCACTGGGATTGTGAAGTCTGGAGAAGCAGAGGTTAAGGGGAGGCCTCATTGCTGTCTACAGCAGAGGTTTATACTGGATATTAGGGAAACTTTTCTTATGGAAAGAGTGGTCAGACATTGGAAAGGACTGCCCAAGGAGGTGGTGGAATCACTATCCCAAGAGGTCACAGTGTTCAAACAAAGTGTAGACATGGAACCTCAGGACATAGTTTAATGCCCATCTTAGTCTTAGGTCGATGGCTGGACTCAATGATCTTAGAGGTCATGCCCACCCAAACCAATTCTGTATTTTAATATCATTGTCTTCAGGCAATCTATTTGCAGCTCAGTGTAAGAATGAGACAGATATCAAGTGATGTGGAAGTGCCCCCCCTTGTATTATTACAAATGGAAATTTTGTCAGTGGTTTAGTGTTAGTATATGTATGTATATTCTCTATTACAACCAGAATCATGCTAGCAGTAGTAATTAAAGCTTTAGACCACAAAAAAAGGCACACTAAAACATAAATAGGGAGGCACTGAAACTTTTTATTCATAAAACACTGGTAATTGGGAAAAAAAAGAAAAATAGAATTCCTCACCTTAAATGTAACTATTACCTTTATCAGAGAAAAGTAAAGCATTTCAGACAGACACATGGCACTAACTAAAATTCACTAAAATTGTAGAAATCACATACTGTTATAATGCATCATGGTGATGACCTTTTCCTTTTCCTTTTCCTTTATTCCTTTTCTCCTTTTCCCCTTTTCCTTTTCTCCTTTTCCTTTTCCTTTTCCTTTTCCTTTTCCTTTTCCTTTTCCTTTTCCTTTCCCTTTCCCTTTCCCTTTCCCTTTCCCTTTCCCCTTCCCTTTTCCCTTTTCCTTTTCCTTTTCCTTTTCCTTTTCCTTTTCCTTTTCCTTTTCCTTTTCCTTTTCCTTTTCCTTTTCCTTTTCCTTTTCCTTTTCCTTTTTCCTTTTCCTTTTCCTTTTCCTTTTCCTTTTCCTTTTCCTTTTCCTTTTCCTTTTCCTTTTTCCTTTTCCTTTTCCTTTTCCCCCTTTCCTTTCCCCCTTTTCCTTTTCCTTTTTTCTTATTCCTTTTTGTTGTTGTTTTTTTTCTTCCCCCCCTTTATGAGCTTATCCACACAAGAAGGGATAATGAGAAAATATATCATTCACAGTGAGCTGCAGCTCAGTAAGTGCTGCATATTTAATATTAGGTTGCAGCTATGGCTACACAGCCACCTGGCTCACATCTACAGTAAAAAGAGTTGCTTGCATATTTGTAGGGATTTTCTTTATATTAAACATTACATGACAATACTCCATGTACATTGTGTCCTACCAGTCCATTAGAAGTGCAGAATTTCACTTTCTGTGTAGTGCAAGCCACTGCAATGGAAAAACAAGACACATATTTGCCATATTTCCCTTGATTCTTCTCTTGCTTACCATAATCCATCTCCTGTACCAGCAGTGCCCCTGCACATCCCAGCCACTCAAGTGGAACTGGTTCTGTGTTACCAACACAATAACATCAGGAAGTATATTTGTTACTTTGTCAGTGCCCAGGGCAGCTGCAGCACATCAGCAAGCTAGAGGTGGCCACAGAGCAGTGACAAAGCCATCTGCAGCCACAATAGAGGGATAAAGCCCAAACAGAGCTAGAAGATGGTTTCCTGGGATAACGTCTCCCAAAGCCACTGCCCAAAGTTCAGGGCTGTCTGCAGTTGGTTGGCTAAGATGCTCTGCTTGGCAATGTTCAGCAAAACAGAAAGGCTTATCCATCAGCCAGAGCAGCAGAAGCTAGGATATGTCGTCACAGTAGGGCAGCTCACTGGTGCCTGGAAGGCAGAGATTCAGTCAAGTTTGCAGAGAGAGAGGCAGCCAGCAGTCAGACTTCTCAAAAATGACAGTCAGTAGGGATATGTCCAGCTCTTACTATTTTCTTGTTTTACTTGCTAGACAAAGACTTTTCTTTTAAATTAATCCAATTTCTAGCAGCATGGGTTTTTTTCTTGCACTTCATTGTCATGGGTTGAGTTGCATCTGATGATGATATTTAGTACCATGCTGCTGTCATGCCAGCTTCAAAGTGAAAGTGCTGGCTGGAACAAATTATCATGAGACTTAAGTTCAAATTGTAACAAGAGGCTTCCTGTTCCAGTTGCTGCTCCCAGTTTCTGGGTTTGGAATGGTGGTCTCTTCTGCTGGGCTGGCTCGTGCATGTATTTGCTTTCTGGGGGGGGCTGGGGCTGATGTACTGCGGTCCTGTATGTTCTCTCTGTGGTGCTGTTTGTCATCTTAGGGGAATGGTTTAGAGCTGTGCTGTTGCTGTGCTGGTTACTGGCATGCCAGGTTTTGTTCAGAGTGATGCAGGACTATCCCAAGAATACCACTGAGAGATCTTCCTTGAGCCTGGATAATTATGAGTGGCAGGATGTCTGGGAGAGTATGGGCAAGTGTCTAGGCTGCTAGACATATCCACACATATCCAGTGTTTTGGAATTTCACTCCTGAACAAGTGAAAAATCCTGGCAAGCTGGTGAGCTGTTCAGTTAAAGTCTGTTGTCAGCCCAGCAGTTCCCAAGAGACAGAGATCACTGCAGTATGTAGGGCCTAGACTACGAAGCCCTTCTTGTCGTTGTTCAGAACAGAGGCAAGAGAAGGTCTCTGGACCTACCATCAGCCTGGTAAACACCATGGTTACCCAGACCCCAAAAGCAGACATGGCAGCTGCAGCAGAGAACCAGCTTGTGACAGTATCAGCTTCCCCTGTACGGAAAAAGAAATGTTCAAGGAGAGCAGTTTGGCTGGTAAAGGATAAGAATGAAACAAGGTCATCAGGGGAACAAGAGAAAGAGCCAGAAGTGGTCACTCAGTCTTTATCTCTGGCTTTGAGAGATGGCCAAGGACAAACTGGATTAAATGACTAGCAGGCTCTGCTGGTGAGAGGGAAGTCTCTCTTCCTCTGTACAGGCCTGTGTTTCAGCACTGAAAGAACCACCCCAGTAGGTCCATCAACTCAAAAATAATATGTTCCCACCTGTAGTCCTCACAGTGCTTCAATCATGAGGAGCAGGTGCTTGCCCAAGGGGACAATCTACGAGGTACACATCATGGTGTACCCTGGTACGTTACTTGCAGGGAGGACATGAGGAAGTGGGACAGAAAACCCACATCAGTCCTTTTTGCACAAGTCTGTGAGTTACAGGGAAATTATCCCTGGAAGAATTCTGCCCCAGTTTCCAGTGCAAAAATCACCCAAAGAGAGCAGAAGAACTGGTAATTCTTCTGATCCTCCTGAAGGGACTTCCAAAGCATCTTCACAAGATGTGAGTGGTTCTGTGTTGGGGGGGGCAGGCAGATTAACCCTTGAGTTAACTCTTGACAATTCCTAATCTCAATCCAGATATTTCTCTGTTACTTTCCCTCCCATCTGTGTGGGTAGAGAGGCTTGTGAGAGGGGGCTGTGTTACCCCAGAGCAGGTGTATAATTTTTTAATGCATATTTCAAGGGCAGTCTATGCCATATAGCACAAATATGTCAAGATTTTGCTTGTTTGGTTTGTTTGGTTATTTTTTCCCTTCAAAATATCAAGGTAGTTTCTCACCTACTGTTTTGGATAAGAATATTTTCTTATTACTCCTTTTTTAAAGCTTTGTCCATTGAATGAGAAAAAAAAATGCATGAGTTGACATGCAGAATTAGCAACTGCATAGCACAGAAGTCCTGCTATGAAAATAATATGAGACAAAAATAAAATGGTGCTTTGGTTTTACAACAGTGTAAAGTGCCTAACTAATTTTATTGTTGAAATGAAAAAATAACATATAAAAAAAAGGAAGAAAGGAAATAAAACCTGTGTGAGAGTGTAATGAGACAGTTTATTGACTCAAAAATAATCTGTGTAAGATAGGAAAAGTTTAGTCTGCAGCTACACAAGGTAACCATCTCCTGTACCTGCTCAGCCTGTGGCAAAAAGCAGTGTCAAGGTTTAGGGCTGGGCTGGCCACTAAACAAGTGATAGAGGATCTTTATTAACACCTTTCCCTTCCCAATGCAAAGGAAAAGGAAATAAGGGAGAGAAACTTATGAACTGGAAAAGAAAAAAAACATGCTTTAAAAAAAATGATAACATTATAATGAAATGTATACAAATACATGCAAAACCAATATCAAATGCAACCTACCTGATGTTGATTAGTCATAGTCACCACTTGCTGTCTACAACTACCTGAAGGGAGGTTGTACCAGGAGGGGGTTGGTCTCTTCTCCCAGGCAACCAGCACCAGAACAAGAGGACACAGTCTCAAGCTGCACCAGGGGAAGTTTAGGCTCGAGGTGAGGAGAAGGTTCTTCACTGAGAGATTCATTAGCCATTGGAATGTGCTGCCCGGGAGGTGGTGGAGTCACCATCCCTGGAGGTGTTCAGGAGGGGATTGGACGTGGCACTTGGTGCCATGGTTTAGTCATGAGGTCTGTGGTGGCAGGTTGGACTTGATGATCTTTGAGGTCTCTTCCAACCTTGGTGATTTGGTGACTCTGTGATGCTGTGGCAGACGTCTCAGACTGGACTCAGCAGCAGAAGGAAACTGAGTTCACGAGATGGATTCTAGAAATGGATTCAAGAGGACATGGACTAAGATTAAAGACAAAATGGACAGTCTTCCTCAGATGCCAGCCATTGAAGAAGCTGATCCTTCAGCTTTCTACCATATATAATGCATATTGAATGGGCAGTTTAGGATCACCAGAACTGTCCACTGCTTCCTCCAGGTGTGGTCTTTTACTCTGTACTCTTCTACATATCAAACAAGATTTAGCAGCGACCTTGGTTTGCATACCAATCCTTGGTACTAACAATAAACATTGAGCATTATAGCTGCTAGAAGCGGCCACTGTCTGTGAGAACACGCTGTTACTTTCAGAAAGTTTGTTTGGGAAGACTAGGGTAAACTAAGAACCATATTTATTATGTCATTTACCAGAAGGGTGACATTTGGCATAAGTGGAAGGGCAAAACTCCACATTCCAGGACGGGTGGTATGGCATCTACGCTTGGCGTGGTTTGGCTTTAATAAATTGCTTTCCCTGCCTTTCCATTTTGTGTTCCCTGCAGACATGCACAAAGTTCACTGTGAAATAAATGGATTTCTGAAATGATTGCTGACAATGCCTTTATACTGATATGTATTTTCATGTAATTATTCCAGAAAATATTGTTCTTTTATTCCTTCCTCAGAATTCATTGCCTAAGAGCAATACTAAGTTTTGGTTCTGGGCAAAAATTGCATACCTTTGTACAGCTGTAATGATCTTATCTACATGTGATTAAATGCTTCAGGAAATACCTTGCATGTTGCCTCACTGATACTCTGAAATGCACTCCATAACATGCTGTTATATTTGTGGTCCCAAAGAAAAGGGGTTTATAAACCTTTGTTTCTTTTCAACCATCTGAAGCTCCTGTTGTCTCAGATAAAGTTTTTGTTGCAAGAGGCACTCCTTTATCTCTCCTCCCTCAACTTGCTGCCCTTCTGTGAACCATAGCCCAGCACCAGTGTCACAGGACCAAACACTGCACAGTTGCTCTTGCTACTGGATGTAGACTGTGTTTCAATATATCTTACCCAAAATATCTTACTATACTTTATCCCTTTGACCATGCTGTCCCACCAAATCCATTCACATCCCTCAAAAATGTGAAGTAGGTGCTGAAATGTGAAAGTAAATCTTGAAATTTGCAAGTAGACACTTTCCTAGTGAACTCCCCAACACGTACTGGGAGGTCCTCTGAAGAATTTGTTAGAGTAAGTAGTAAATTTTGCAAACCTGATTTACTGGAGTGTGACCAATTTAAAATCTGTAATGAAAGCAGTCTTTAAGCACCTGACAGCTGATGTAGACACTCATTTCCACATGCTTACATTTCTAATGTACTTCAGAAATGAGAGACTTCTGTGAGCACATGGCCGGTGCTCATGGTGTTCTGGAGTGCTGACCTGCGGAATGTTAAGCCACCATGTGCAAATGCAAGAAGTTAGCAAAGACTCAGTATTTGTTGTTATTTGTTGATTTTATTTATTGACATATAATGGGAATTGCACATTTCAATACTTCTCTGAGCTTTGCCATAATAGTCAGAAAGTGCAAGTCCACTTTTAATGTTTTGTTCTTTCACTCTCTGTTAAACTCTCCACGATTCCCTTTCAATATGGCTACCTGATTATCTTTCCTTTTAGACATGTTCTCTTCTGCTTTCCCTTTCACTCTCCAAGCATACACACTCACCACCAATTATTTCCTAATCAACTTATCCACCAGTTTTGGAAAAAGGCCACTGTGATGGCTGGTTATACCCTTCTTATTTCTTATTTGGCTCAAGAATTTGTCTCAGATTTTCTATCCTGATTCTGGTTTGTGTTTGTGGGTGGGTTTTGGTGTTTTGTTTTGTTTGGTGTGGTTTTGTTTGTTGTTGCTGTTGTTTCAATCTTTTTATTGTTTTCTGTCAGTGCAGTATATTGGCAGTAAACTTTGGGTCCAAGACCATTCTCTTCATATTTCTTACTATTCTGTTGTGGAGTCTGGACTCCATCAGGTAAACTGCCTTTTAAATCCATTGTCAGATGGGTAGGTTCCAGCTGAAAAGTTGTTTCTCATTTCAGTGTGAATTCCAAAAGTCTCAAACATGTCTTTCCTGCCTCCAGCTAAGTGACAAATGTTACTTTAAGAAAAACCTTCCATTTGTCATGTAATGGGGCACAATCCTCAAATTCTGGCAGTGTACAATGCAGCTTCAAGAAAATACTGGTTTGTGGATGGGTCATTCTCCCAAATGAGGCTACATACCTCAACAAGAACTTGAAGAACATATTCCATATTGTTTTAGTTGCACTTTAATGATTTTCAGAATCTGGGCAACAGGAGTAAGCCTTCATTACAAGGTCAGACAACTCTACCTTTATGCACGACAACTGTTCACCAGCACCATCCCTTGCAGCTTTAGGTGTTTTCATCAGGATAAAATGCAGGAAACCATTTGAATTTACAATATTAGGTATGTAGATCTATAGCTGAGGATATGTTATAATAATTTTAAGTGTCAAGATAATAAAATCATGTAAAGCAAGATTATTTTTGCCAGGTATTTAATATAAATGTTTGATAATTCCCAAGGGATCACCACCACATTTTAAGTCAGTGGGCAGGCTCACTCATAGATTTATGCAAGGAGTAAATAAAAATCAAGCACACTAAGTCTTTTCATAATCAAACAACTCAACTCCTCATCTGTCATGAAGAAAGATTACAGAGGTCTTGAAAAAACTCTAAGCTTTGTATTCCAAGACTGGTTTCCAGTTCAATGCTGTTCCTCTATTTGAGCAAACTCTACATTTAAGCCAAAAAGTTATCCCAAGTCTAGCCAACTCTATAATGGTATTTCCTGTTATAAACAATCTTTTGGAATCACAAGTCAAATTTTGATATTTATATTGATCTTTCTCTAGCAAATTAACCTTGTTCTTATCCTTCAAATTCACTCTATACAATTATCTTTGAGTGATAAATTATAGTTTCCATTATACATATAAATATTGTCACTGTAATGATAGATAGCATAAATAAACTATAACCACATATTTCATCTAGGCTTACACTGATGTGTATTTGCTTGTAGCATTTTGTTAGAGACACTGCTGACACACACTATTTGCTAACTAAAATACTACTCACCTATGTGTAAGGATGATGCCTGGTACGCTCACATTTACTCCTCCTTTTGGACCTGCATTCCTGTTTTGAAAGTAAACTTAACATGAGACCTAGGCTTAGGTCTTATGTCTTTTAATGAGTCTCTCCCACACAGAATTTCCTTAGCTTTCAGTAGTTTTTTTTTAACATTAGTAGTAGTAGTAGTAGTAGTAGTAGTAGTAGTCGTGGTAGTAAGAAGACTGGTCCAGTTCTTTTCCCCTTCTTCCTAGTGTACTCTACTTCCTTTAGGGATAAACATAAAACCCCCTGTCAATCTTACTTTCCTATGTTGTGTTCTTTCTCTTCCTCATCAGCTGGTAGAAGAATCATTGTTAACATGAGTGATGATGATGTAATATGCAACAAAGAGCGTGTTCAATTCTTTTTCTGTTAGGCCAGAAGCCATTCAGCGCCTCACATTTTCCAGTCCATCAAAATCTCTATTAGAATTCTCTAGCTCAGCCTCTACAGCCATAGACTGAATTAATGTCCAGTAGTGTATTTAGGTACTTTTCCAAATACAGGTTCTCACAAGCCTCCTCTGTGCCTCCTTTCCTTTCCAAGTTTACTCAGCCAGAGCATATTGGTTGTTTCAATTATTGCTGCTTTAGAAGGAGGGTTTCCATCTCTTTTGACATCACAGGCTGCAACAACCTAGACAATCAGTTATTAAGAGCTGTTTCCCGACCCATGCCTGTACTATTTTCATCTGGAAAACTCATTATACACCTTAGTCCATAACTACACTGAACTGTATTTCAATCTGTCAAGGGAGAATTTAATTTATCCTAAGATAACAGCAGTTCTCTGAGTTAATAAAGCATCTCCCTTCTTCATCTGTATTCCCTTTTTTGAAAATCTCTGGTTTACATTTTCAGACTTTTATCAGATACTCTCATAAACAAAATGAATTATTATTTTACTGGCTTTCTAAAATATCTCAAAGTGTATGCATAATGGAAGAATTGCCTGTAGTAAAAAAGCAAACAATTTAAAATAGAAGGCGCCACTCCAGACTCCCTTTGCTGCCCTGAACTATCACTAAAAGGAAAAGGGAAAGGGAAAGGGAAAGGGAAAGGAAAAGGAAAAGGAAAAGGGAAAGGAAAAGGGGAAAAGGAAAAGGGGAAAAGGAAAAGGAAAGGGGAAAGGGAAAGGGAAAGGAAAAGGAAAAGGGAAAGGAAAAGGAAAAGGGGAAAAGGAAAAGGAAAGGGGAAAGGGAAAGGGAAAGGGAAAGGGAAAGGAAAAGGAAAAGGAAAAGGAAAAGGAAAAGGAAAAGGAAAAGGAAAAGGAAAAGGAAAAGAAGAAGAAAAAGAGAAAGAGAAAGAAAAAGAAAAAGGAAAAGAAAAAAAGGAAAAGAAAAAAAGAAAAATAAAAAAAGGAAAAGGAAAGGAAAAGGAAAAGGAAAAGGAAAAGGAAAGGAAAAGGAAAAGGAAAAGAAGGAAAAGGAAAAGGAAAAGGAAAAGGAGAAGAAAAAGAGAAAGAGAAAGAAAAAGGAAAAGGAAAAAAAGGAAAAGAAAAAAAAGAAAAATAAAAAAAGGAAAAGGAAAAGGAAAAGGAAAAGGAAAAGGAAAAGGAAAAGGAAAAGGAAAAAATAAATAAAATAGGAAGAGAGAGATGAGGTGTGGATGAGGACTGCAGGTGGGGCTGGTCAGGGCCACTGAGGCCTACTTGGGAGTCCAAATATAGATTAAATAATAAGAAAATAGAGAAGTCAGCCAGATTCAGTTTGGTGTGAATTTCGAAACACACCTTTGAGGAAGATCCTTGGGTGAGGTATTTTGCTTTGAAACTATGAACTGAAGTTCTGAAGACAATACTTTAATAATCTGAATGTGTAAATCTTGGTGGATTTTCTGGGAAAGCACCCAGGAAACTGGTGCTTTTTAAAAGAAAGCCCAGAGTGTATGTCTCCACCTGTTTTGTTACATTATTCTCTAAACTATTCATCCAGTAGCCACATACGTCTTCATGTGGCCTAGGAAATATGTTTGCACAAAAGCTTCCAGAAGGCTGAAGTCTTTTTCCACTACATCAAGAAACTATTAAAACCAAAAAATGCTAAAGTAGAGGAGGAACCCCTAGTACTTGCACAGACCTATTTACTGGCTCAGTGCATATTTGTACTTCTGAGTTTTTAACAAACACCACCATGCAACTCACTGGATAGTTTTTCAACCTGGACACAAATAATATGACTCAATCTGTTTGGTTTTTTTCCCCCACACTATGACCTTACCACACAAAACTTTCCACAGGAGAAACCACTCCAGAGTATTTAGAATAGATTTGGTATCTGACCACAAAATCAAGAAAAAAACTGATGATAAGAACAATCTGATCTCATCCTGGCAGCAATATTAGTTGATCAAAGCAAATTGGAGGTGAAGTATGAACACACGAGACTTGCCAGTAACTTCAACCCCACCTTCATCAGTGGTGAGAGAGGCAGCTTCCAGCAAATACATTACCATATTGGCAGGACTGAAATAAACTTCTTATGACTGATAGACTGCCTCTGAAAAAATACCTGATTTTGACCCCTTGAGTAGTGGGCTGTGTTCCCCCAGTACCTTGAAAAGCATGAAGTTATAAACAAATACCTAGTTAGATCACAACATCCCCTATGTTACTCTGATTTCTTTTCAACACATTTGGGTTATTCAGTAAAAAAAACAAACAACATTTGGAATGTAATACTTTAGAGATAGGAAGGGGGAAAAAAGAACCAATAATAACAATCACCAGAGCCATTAATCTCCTTATAGCTACCTGCCAGATCTTGGCAGAAGAAGCAATAGACTTGTTTTTTTGGAAGGGACACAAATACAGTACTGTGGCTGATTACTTCTCCAGATATATTGGTTTGGCTCTACTTATGTAGACCTCACTGGCACAGATTGTCCAGAAAGTAAATACTTGAGAAACATGAAGTTCTCATGTCATAAAATGTGTCTTTAAAACAATCAAAGTACTTTGCCTGCAGAGCAATGGAAAAAAAGTGGAGGTGAGAAGTGCACGAAACAGCATGGATTAAAAACAACAAAAATCTTCTGCAAAAATGAATGGGTTGATATAAAATAACTCTATCCAGTCAAAAACCATTGCACCTGGATCTGCTTCTGACAAATTTCTGATGGTAAGAAGATTAGAGATGATTCTATCCATGGCACCCAGACAGCCTTAAACTAAATGTTCCAGCTCAAAGGAATGTTGAAGATGAGAAGGTGAAATAAAAATCCATCAACAACAAATGTCAATGTTTGGCACAGAGCAGAACCACTGCCTGACCTGAGATCAGGGACTGGAGCTGTCAGATACGTGGAGCTGATCAAAATTTATCACATATTCCTAGTTTCCTCTGCTGCAAGGATTCAGAAAGAAGGTTTTCTTTGGAAGAGCTGGACTCATCCGGAACATTTTCCAGTTCAACACTGAGAGAATCAAGGACCTGTTTGAATTCTCTAATTAAATTCAAACCACTTGGGAGATTTCCCACAAGATCACTTCAGAAGCCAGAACCATCCTCCTAAAGAACTGATTCTAAAGCTTCTCTCAGTGGGTATGCTCCATACACACGTGCACGTGTGTTTGTGTTTTAGCAAGGTTGATTTGTCATTTTAAGTTCAAATGTGATTGCCAGACAGAACCAGCATTTTATTGTAAGGTTAGGATAACAAATAGGGCAACTTCAGGAAAGAGCTTTTCCTAGAAGCAGCATGTGCCACGTTCTTATTTAAAACATCAGATTACACCAAATATTTCACTTTGTATGAGACCACTCATATAAAAACATTACCATTTTCTAAAACAAAGTACTGTTTTTTTATAGTGGGAAAAGGTTTATGTCAAGCTCTAGCAACCTGGGCTGATGCAATATATTGTGTGGTTTTCATTCTGGTGACAGAAGTCTTTCTTGGTTTTAAACTGTCAAACGCAGGTACTTCTTGAACTGAATATCCCAGAGCACAGCTATTTCACATTTGTCATTTTGTAGAATAGAAAATACTGAGCATGAGTGTGATTATCCTAGGCTCCCTTTGAAGGTCTCCCAAAGGAATAGGAAGCTGGCATGTGTATGAGAGGGAAAGGCTCCAAATCATCTTTCCATCCACTTGGGTTGATGAGTCCCCTGCACATACCGTTTCCTTATGTGTGGGCCAATAAGAGTCTCCTCACTTCTAACTTCGGTGTCTGCATAGGCGTGGGAACAGCACAAGCCAGTCTCTCTTGCTTAGATTCATAGAATGGTTTGTGTTGGAAGGGGCATTAAAGGTCATCTAGTTCCAACCCCCCTGCCATGGGCAAGGACAGCTACCTCTAGATCAGGTGGCTCAAGGCATCATTCAACCTGGCCTTGAACACTTTCAGGAAGAGAACATCCACAACCTTCCTCTGCAATGTGTTCCAGTGTCTCTCCACCTTCACTCTAAGTGATTTCTTCCTCATACCCAGTCTCAGTCTGCCCCCCTCAAGCTTCAATCCATTCCCTCTCATCCTGTCACTATGAGCTCTTGTAAAAAGTCCCTTCCCAGCTTTCTTTCAGGCCCCTTACAAGAGGGAGAGGCACAGGAAAATCCAAAAGGAGGTTGTGAGAATAAGAAACTCCTTGCCAGTCTCATCAAAATAGGTTAGTGTATCCTTTCACTGAGACGCTGTAATTTTTGTTACTTCAATTATTTCATAACATTATTTAAACAACTTTAATAATTTTAGCACTGTAAATTTGCCTACCAGGAAGAACCAAAATTCAGGAACTTACCAGGTCCACGTTCGGAACCGAAGTACATATTGATTCTCACCACAGTTAGAAACACACAGCTATTTCTGCCCGCCGAATCAATGCTCAGACACCCAAAAGAGAAGTCTGAGAGCTTATTTTCACCAAACAGCATTCCAAAAGAGGGTTAATGTGGGTTGGTTAGGACATACATTTATATGTATGTGTATGTATATACACTTACATAAAAACTTACATTGCTATATCTATATGTTTAGATATATATGATGCACACATCTCTTAAGGCAAAGTCAGATCTATCATCAGCTGAATGCTTACAACAGACATATTAGGTTTAAACACACTAGCCCAGAAGACAATCTGCACTTGGGAGTATTGGTATTCAAGCACAGTGTATTTTGAATTTCTGTGGATTACATCACCTTCCTCCTTTTCCTCCAAAGTCTTGGTAGAAGAGGAAATTAAGGGCGACAAACTGAACTGTGATGCTTAGGAAGTCCCTTGATTCTGCCTGTCACAGTTTTAAGCCTGCCTGGGGCCTCAGGGGAGTCTGGCTGCTCTTACTCCTCCTCTGCCAACCAGACAGTAACAGCCCACTGCTTTTATTCATTACCCTGAATGTAATGCACTAAATTTAACAAGTAACACACTCAGTGGGAATTTATTGGCCTTTTGCAGCATGATTGCAATGTAGGATATGGATATGGATTCCAATTATTGCTGACACCCATATAAGGGGAACAAAGCCCATATATGATTGTTATTAATCAAAGGTGATATCTGGTATTAGGAAGAAAAGAAAAACAAACCAAGAATAATTTAAAAATGCTTAGCTAAATGCTATTTCTTCTGTCAAAATGTCCAAAGAAAACTGCTTCTGTTTACTAGCTAAGAATAATAAAATGGATAGTGTGCTATACAAAATGGCCAGAGAGATAATGTAAATAACAATTGTGATTGGCTATAGAATGATATGCAGAAAATTCACATCCTCAGAGATGTAACAGACTGCAAAAAGCTTTAAAAAGAGCCCAGCCCTACATTCACAGCTATAGAGGTATTAATGATCACTACACAAAATGAAAATTCTGTCTAATATGTTCCAGAGAGCCATCTGACAGTATTAAAAGATGGGAATGGAAGAAATTAATTTTTTCTTGTTCACATCTGGAGTTTAAATAGATGCAATATGAATGGGCAAAGAACAAGCCAAAGACCACTGCATCAAAATTCCAGGAACCAGCAGATGTGAAACACATGTGCATCTATCCCAAATCTCTCCTAGGTGAGCACAGCAATGAATCACTTAGCAATATGTGATTGCAATAATTTCATGTAGCTGCGACCCACAGCATATTAAATACTATGGACAGTCAGAGAAATAAGTGGCAAGGAACTCAGATTCCTAGTGTTTAGAATTGCCATTCAGCTTGGACCTAGACTATGAAAATCTTTTCCAAGCTATCTAAATCACTGTGGTTAGCTGAGGGACCAGAGAGCTTGTGAAGTTTCTCATCGCTGTCTATTCCCCATATTCAGGCTGAGCATGCCAGATGAAGAATATTTTCTGGTAGCAGCTCCATTCCCTTTCCAAACCATAAGCAGAATGAATTACTTTTCAAATCCAGTGAGTGAAATTTTCTGAGAACACAACACATTGCTTGAAATTCAATATCCCCTACTGACAAACAGGTTACTTCATTTGCCTACAGATGTGATTTACCTATTAGTTCAAAAATTAATGAGAAAATGATGAAAATACCACACTGGTCCTTCCTGGACCAACCCTACAACTCTTTTCTGCTTCTTGAGGACAAATTCCCTGTGTGCTATTTATTTCCCAGTCACTTCAGTACTGGTAAAAGACAGCGTATTTGCCCACTTGAAACAGAACCAACGTGACCTGTTGTCTCAAACAAACCATGATGAACATTTTGTTGAGACTCCCAGGAATGAAATCTGATGCAATAGCTTAGAGATCAAACTTATGAGAACTTCCAAAATTCTCTTGTCAATAATTAAAAACTTTATACTCCCATTATATTATTATCATGCTACTTACATAAGAAAAATGGTACGTATAAAATCATAGAATCAATGAGGTTGGAAAAGACCTCAAGGATCATCAAGTCCAACCTGTCACCCAACACCTCATGACTACTAAACCATGGCACCAAGTGCCATGTCCAATCTTTTTTTGAACACCCACAGGGATGATGACTCTACCACCTCCCTGGGCTGCCCATTGCAATGGCTAACAACTCTCTCTGTGAAGAACTTTCTCCTCACCTCCAGCCTAAACTTCCCCTGGTGCAGCTTGAGACTGTGTTCTCTTGTTCTGGTGCTGGTTGCTTGGTTACCCCCACCTGGCTACAACCTCCCTTCAAGTAGTTGTAGAGAGCAATAAGGTCTCCCCTGAGCCTCCTGGTCTCCAGGCTAAGCAACCCAAGCTCCCTAAGTCTCTCCTCGTAGGGTTTGTGCTCGAGGCCTCTCCCCAGCCTCGTTGCCCTTCTCTGGACACATTCAAGAGTCTCAATGTCCTTCTTAAATTGAGGGGCCCAGACTGGACACAGTACTCAAGGTGTGGCCTAAGCAGTGCTGAGTACAGGGGCAGAATGACTCCCCTGATCCTGCTGGCCACACTTCCTGATGCAGGCCAGGATGTTATTGGCCTTATTGTCCACCTGGGTACACTGCTGGCTCATGTTCAGCCAGCTGTCAATTAGTGTACTACATGTGTAACCTTTGTTAGCTTCCTTTATCTGGGGTGTTCTCTTTCACCTTGAAAAGCAAGAGACCATGTTTTTGATGTTGAAGATTGTATTTTTCATCTCCCACATGAGGATGTATGCCGTAACAAGACTAGTGATCGTCTCTTGCGTATACCAGAGGAGTAAAACACAAGTTGCAAAGATTTTCACAACTCATCAGACAAGGAGGGGAGCACGTATATGGGTGTCACGTGAGTATGTTGTATGTGTGTATTGATATAACTATAGATATGAATGATGCATTATATGAGAGCATAGCATCTTAATTTTAGTGAAGGAGATTCATTAGTGAAACGGAAATGCAGTCATGTTTTCTCACCTCATTTTTGCTTTTTTCACCTGGTATAGGAATGTGTTTGGAGAGAGCAGGAGAAGAGAAGAGGATAAACATAAAAGAACATATTTTTAGGTTAAAAAAAATATTTAAACAGACCCTCTATATGTCATATATTCTATATTACCTATAACATGGTATTTGCTACGTGTATATGAATGATGAGAGCATATGAGAGTGTACGAGAGCGTAAAATCACTTTTGCTGCATTTGATATTGTAAGGTATTACTGATATTACTGATAAATATTTGATTAAATATATACCTTATTTCAAACTGAGACACAGTTGGGTCAGTGATGCAGCCTTGCGTATCAAAGAGATCTTTTATTTTTTATTAATAGTCCAGGAAGTGTCTCCCTGAGAGAGAAATGGAAGCAGCTAAAAATTTAATTCATCAGAGCATAAGTTATATATAACTTTAAGCTTGAGGGTAGTGCTCAGCAGAGCTTTGTAAATAAGGACTTTACTAAGTGATGATTTAGTAAAATAGACCGTTTTCCAAACATTGGTTTTAGAGAGCTTTTGGACCCCAGAAGAAAGGTTACTTCTCTAATCCTCTAGCTAAAGTTCATGCTGGTTTTTACAGTCCTTGCTCACCATAAAATAAATGTGCAGAAGCTCTGTTTCTGTGGTCTTGTACACATTGCTTTGTAGAGAACGTGGAACAAATACTGTTTCCTAGATGCCTATATGTGGGAGGGAAAAAACCCAAACCCCAAGGGTGGCTATTGCAGCATGTCACTATTGCAACAAATGTTAAAAGTAGCCTTTTGTTCTCAAACATTTATGGCAAAACCCCCAAAGTGATTGCAATTTAAAATTATAATGATACATTTGTCTCCAGAGAATCTGTATTCTCTCTGCAAATCAATCAAGATATGGTGAAAGGATTTAGAGAAAAATCACAGCTGAATGCATAACATCCTAGAAACAAAGAGGGATACCTGCATACAAGAGACAGCTGGCAATACCCATCAACAGAGAAATGCTTTTCTCCTCCTCCTAAATACAAAACCTCATCAGTTCCAGTAGTTTCTGCTATATATGACACAATTTTTGCACACAGAAGAAAGGTACTGTCTCCTCCATTTTTTTCCTAGTATATAGCCGGGATGTATATTAGATCCAGACTCTCATGACTGGAATAAAATCACTGAAATGTGAATCAGGTTGATAACTTCAGTGCAAAATATTATCTTTTTTTTTTTTCTTTTCCTGAATGCTTTTAGCACAGTAATCCTTAAAAATCATTTAAGCAGTAACAGTAGGAGGAGGGAATAATTTCATGCCTCAGATGTGTTGCGAAGCATGAGGATGAAGAATAAGTGACTTCAGTCACCTGAGAAGTGCAATGGTTTCCAGAAATGCACTGCCTAAAGTATCTTATTGCTATTACTGCATGGAAATTATTTTAGAAAAGGTCACACCTCTGGAGTTAGTAAGAATTATTAGATATGAGTGATTATGGTGGCAACCATATAGCCTATAATTCGCTATTTAATAAAGAAGAGAGGCCTCCTCTCATACTTTTAAAATCAAGTGCATGTTTTAAAGATGAAAAAGAAACTCCTTGCTCAGGTGAAGTGCCACCTGGGCTGAGTATCACTATCAAAACTCTGCTACAGCAGCTGAGAAAACTCATTGTTCAATCTGTTGTATCTAACTCAGATTTCAGTGGTGACATTTGTTGAAATCCAAAGTGTTCAGGAGATTCAAAGATGTCTGCTCTTAGTTGAATGCAACCACAAGGGTGAGCATTGCTCTTCCTCGCCACCCCTGGGATGCTGATGTTGGTGTGAAAGACATTGCCGTTGGGAAGCACCCTAACTCTGAATAGGATAGGATAGGATAGGATAGGATAGGATAGGATAGGATAGGATAGGATAGGATAGGATAGGATAGGATAGGACAGCCCAGGTTGGAAAAGACCTTCGAGATCATCATGTCCAACCCATCATCCAACACCATCTAACCAACTAAACCATGGCACCAAGAACCCCATCAAGTCTCCCCCTAAACACCTCCAGTGGTGGCGACTCCACCACCTCACCAGGTAGCCCATTCTAATGGCCTATCACTCTTTCTATGAAGAACTTCTTCCTAGCATCCAGCCTAAACCTCCCCTGGTGCATCTTGAGACTGTGTCCTCTTGTTCTGGTGCTGGTTGCCCGGGAGAAGAGACCAACCCCCACCTGGCTACAACCTCCCTTCAGGTAGTTGTAGAGAGCAATAAGGTCTCCTCTGAGCCTCCTGATTGCTCTCTACAATTTATTGATTGATGCCCTCTTCTGCAGTGAAATATCACATCCATTCTGCAGAGCTGAAATTAAACAATGTCTTATTTATGCACATTTTATATTTAATAAAAGAGAAATTTCAAAAGAAGCTACAAAATGAAACTGGGAAAAGGATAATCCTTCACTACATGGGTAACAGCTGCAATATGGTTTGCTGATGAATCATCCCATGCACTCTACCATGGTGTAATATGAACTATTCAAAAGAATCTTTTATTTTGGAAAACCAGATAATTCTTCTCTTGAAAAAACACGTGAAGCATGGCTTGTTTTTCAAGTTATATCAGGGATCTAAAGTTTCATGTTTGAAGCTCACACTCCTACTCTTATTCTTGGAATATTTGGTAATTTAACCCAACTAGATACTGTAACAATATTTTCTTCCTTATTCACATCAATTTAGGAATTACATCATGCTTTGCCATTTGCTTTAGGAATGTTTTCTTTAATCATATTATACTTCCCCCCCCCCCCCCCCCATTTATTTAATAATCCAAGGAAAAAAAAGAACAAAAAAGGAAAAAAGAAAAAAGAAGAAAGGCTCATTTAAAATTTAAGAATGAAAGAAAAAAAAGACCCAGTAGTTTCTGATTTTAAACCAGCATGTTTTTGTGCTTCTGCTAGGTTGTTAGATAGCTAAAGAACTCATCCATGTATCCAGAAAACTTTTGACTTTGTTGTCACAATGAAATATTTAAATGGAGGGACTTCTTTTTTTTGCTCCACTTGAAGTAGTGCTCAAAGTACCTCACAAGGATAAAAAATAATAGCAAATCAAAAGGATGAGGTATGCTTGAGGAAGCATTCTCAGAGCCCACCTAAAGTACATCACTCAGAGATGTTTTGATACAACTAAGTTTAACAGCCAACATCCACCACAGAGGCAGTATGTAGATATAAGTTCTGTCAGAGATTAAAGAACATTTAATTAGGGTGTGTATATTTAGATGGTGCAAAGAACCATCATTTCCACTCACTTAGGGTAGTCTGCACAGGAATGCATGCAGGTGAGTTTTGAAAGTCTCCAAAGGAGAGTCCACAGCCTCTCTGGACAGCCTGTTCCAGTGCTCCATCACCCACACTGTAAAGAAGTTCCTCCTCATATTGAGGTGAAATCTTCTATGTTCAAGCTGGAACCTGTTGTTTCTTGTCTTATAAATACACACCACCAAAAAGAGATTGGTCCCCATCACTTGACACCTACCCCTCAGATATTTATGCACATTGATGAGATCTCCTCTCAATCTTCTCAAGACTAAACAGCCCCAGGGATCTCAGTCTCTCTTCGCAGGGAAGATGCTCTGTTGGATTTTCTCCAGCAGGTCTCTCTCTCTCTTCAACTGCGGAGCCCAAAACTGGATGCAGTACTCCAAGTGTGGTCTCACCAGGGCAGAAAAGAGGGTGAGAAGAACCTCTCTAAGCCTGCTGGCCACCTTTTTCTTGATGCACCCCGGGATACCATTTACTTTCTTGGCCACAAGGGCACATTGCTGTTCTATGGTGAGTTTTCTGTCCACTAGGACTCCACGGTCACTCTCCGCAGAGCTGCTTTCCAGCAGGGCATCTCCTAACCTGTACTGGTGCCTGTTGTTATTCCTCCCCAGATGTAGGACCCTGCACTTGTCTTTATTGAACTTCATGAGGTTTGCCTGCACCCAGCTCTCCAGCCTGTCCAGATCACACTGGATGGCTGCACAGCCTGATGGGGTGTCAGCTCCTTCTCCCCTCCATTTTTGTATCATCAGTGAACTTACTGAGGGTACTCTCAATCCCCTCACAGAATTGGGGGTGGGGTTTTCTATAGTTTCCATTTATTTTTTTCTTATATAGACATTCTGAAAGTTGTGTGTGTGTGTGTGTTTAAGTTTTAAACAACAAAGAAAATCTTTTATTCAAGATAAATTGACATGGCATTTACCGATTGCAAGAAATTAGAATAAAACCTTTATTAGAATAAACCAAACCAGGTTGGAAGAGACCTTCAAGATCATCGTGTCCAACCCATCAACCA
The DNA here is from genome assembly GCF_026170545.1 of Melanerpes formicivorus. NCBI lineage: Eukaryota > Metazoa > Chordata > Aves > Piciformes > Picidae > Melanerpes > Melanerpes formicivorus. The sequence continues at coordinate 6,279,747 of NW_027142363.1, read as the reverse complement.
ATCCAACCCACCCAAACAGCTAACCCATGGCACCAAGCACCCCATCAAGTCTCCTTCTGAACACCTTCAATGACGGTGACTCCACCACCTCCCCGGGCAACCCATTCCAATGGGCAATCACTCTTTCTGTATAGAACTTCTTCCTAACATCCAACCTGAACCTCCCCAATGCTGCGTATTTTTTTCTTCTAGATACAACTTTTGTTGTTTGATTTATAGCAATTGTAGTGGGAATAAATAGTGGCAAGTGCATAGGTCTCAGCACCTGAGAGTACACAAGATCCTGTAAGTCTTCCACATTAGAGCACCAGCTGTGGAAGGACTTTGGGGAATCAGAAGGACTTGACAGCTTTGCATTCTCTGGAAGAGATGAATTTGCTGCCAGTAAGGGTAAACTGTGTATTGTGGTGGGTAGTGGGCTTAATTACCTACAATAAGGGTTCTTGGTTTAAGAACTCAATCTGTCCAGACTGGAAATCATGAAATGGCAACAATGCAGTCTTCCTATTTTGTTTTGTTTTGCTTTGTTCTTATTTCTCCCCCTACTTGTTTCTCCCCCTGCCCCCCACCCTGTGAGCTGGTTTGCATGCCCTCATTTGCAGATGTTGTTGGGACAATGTCCAGTTGCTCTAGGCCAAGCATTCCAATTTCTTATCTATATTTTATAAAACTTAATCCCACTGGCAATATTTGCTTGATTTCTCCAATGTTTCCAATGAAAACAGCGCTTCATTTGGCTTTAAAATGTGATCACAGATGAAACATTACGGAGCTATGCCAGGATTTGAGGGGCAAACACCAAAACCAACTCTAAACCAAACCTGAAACCACTTAGTAGTTCTTCATTGCTTACAAAATCTGAGGCGGGGGGGGGAAGAAAAAATACTTTAAAAAAAGCATAAGAATTGCTTATACAAAGTATAAGTGTATTTATAATAGACAAATGCTCCCTTACCATGGCTTGGTGATAAGTTTACTTTCTTTTTCCTTTTCTTTTTAATACAAGTAATATACCACTGATATATATCATAGCATGCTACTGATGTGATATCATCCAGCATGCCAGCTTAGAGCTGCAGGGTCCCACATGTGGTAATGTTCATTAACACCCAGCAGTTGGATAATTTATCAGCCAACCAGCACATGGAGTTTCACATCTCTCCTGTAATTCAAGGGGGACCTTCCCCTCCAGCCCACTACCGTTGAGTTTAACCCCTCAGCGAAACTTTTATGTTATCATTGTCAGGAGGTCTAAACCACACTAAATATGCTAATCAGGAAATACCTGCAGGGACCTTTTTTCATCCTTTCGGTTATATATATTTTTTATAGATGTATACATTTATATATATATTTTAAAGTATATATTTATATACATGCATAGATATAGAGATAGAGATAGCGATAGATAGATATAGATATAGATATAGATATAGATATAGATATAGATATAGATGATATAGATATAGATATAGATATAGATATAGATATAGATATAGATATAGATATAGATATAGATATAGATATAGATATAGATATAGATATAGATATAGATATAGATAGATATGCTAAATTTGCATCTTTTGGTGTTTGGTGAGAACAACAATTGCAGGCTGGGAGATTATCTCAGAAGGACACATTCCATACAGGTGATACAGATGCCTCATCTGAACACTTTGACTTTCTGATCAAGAGACATTTCCACAAATAATTTGGTGAGAAGGGGGAAGGGAAGCTGAGGAAAAATGTCCATCCTGCGAGTGTCTCCATCCACACATCTGTAGCACGTACAGAGAATGCCTCAGATATGAAAGCCCTGTGAGAGATGACGGTGGAAGTCTATCAATTTTTGCAGCTAGTCCTTATTTTTTATTTATTGTGAGATTCTCCAGAATGAAGAGTGTCAATAGGAAACACAGATGGGACAAGTCCCAGCAGCACTGTGGTGCGTGCTGCCAGATAGTTAGTGAGAAGCTGCAGTCTCAGAGAAACAGCTACATGACTCCTACACCAATGGTCTTGTGCTTGTCTGGGAAACCCTCTGGGATCTGTCAGCTTTGGGTGAGAAACCTTCCTTGCTCTTTTCAGGGTTGAAAAAAGCTGCTTCTTCCCATGGACAAATTAAGGAACTATCTGCTAGGGAAATCTCATGAATTTTCCCTTCTATTGATCCCTTTTATTGCAGGTTTTTCCATAGACAGAAGAGGGGTTTATGCTTTGGCTTGAAATTACTAAAACTGTAAGACCACGTTGTGCTGCATACAAATAGTGGAAAAGAACAGGTTTGGGAACTACACTGAAGAAAATGGTGGATCTTCCTCCAAAGGCCTTGTTCTGTCATCTTGAGGGGCTGTCTTCTGAGTTGCTGCACTGTCTGCACCTGTCTTGGGGCTTGGATGCTGGAGGCTGACGGTCTCCAGTGATAGGTGCCCAGTTCCTCCAGGCTTGATCCCTCCTTTTCCAGAGGAGAAAAGAAAGAACAGGGAGATACACACAGAAACAACAGGGCAGTTCCTTGTAGCTTTGCTCTCTCACTGCAGGTACCAGCTGAAGATGGGGCCTGTGTGCTAAACAGCCCTCTCATAAATATTTCATATACCTGAGTCAAGCAAAAAACGCCTGCCACCATCCTTTGCATTTCTATTATTTAAAGGGTCACTAATCAAGCAGTGAACTTACCTTTCTGACAAATCTACATACCAGACAATCAATATTCATCTGGTGCTAGGGATGCGCGTTCCCCTGCCCGCCCAGCGTGCAAAGGCAAGCTGGGGATTAGCACAGCCTGGGCAAGGAGCCCTGAGGACTCAGGAGGGTGTGCCGTGTCCAGCACCCCCGGGAAAGTGTTTGCAATCGCCAGCAGCCACCTCAGTAAGTACAGTAGTGGCGAGACTAGGAAGGGTTAAAGTTTTGTCTGTGACACTGAAATTGAGGCCAGCTGTAGGTCATATTCACGTCCCAGTCACAAGAAAATGAACCTGTGAGACAGAACCTAATTATCTGCTAAACCAAAAGCCAGTCTCAGTTCAATAACTTACGACAGAGCTGGCAGCCAGATATAGCGTTGCCATAGTAACGCCGAAAAAAAAATATCCACTGCAGTAGAGAACAAGAAGGAAAAGAAGGAGACTGTAACCCTAAATATGCTGTAGCCATTTGATCTTGGACAAGTGGATATGTTTAAAGAGCCAGATTGCTACAACTGTCTATCCACTTTAATATCCTCTATAATTACTGAAATGAAAAATGCAATTACAGTGTGCTCTGAGCTAAAAAACAGGAGTAACTGGCTAACTGGGAATTAATTTTAGAGGGAACAATATCAGCTTCTTTCCCCTCTCAAAACACACAGACTTGAGAAGCATGTGGGGGCTAGAGAGCAGAGACGCCTGCCCACAATCACTGCATGCCAGTCAATCTCTTGGTTTTCCCTATCACCTTCCCCTCCTCCCTCTTCTTCTGCCCACAAGCCATTAAATTACAAGGGAAAAGTTTAGCAGTGCAAAGCAGGAAAGACCTTACTTTGGAGACCATAATGTCTGAATTATGTGAAGTTGTGTGTGACATAAGTTTAAACCTCTCAGCAAAACATCCTGAGCACAGCCCCTGTCATGAGACGTGTAACAGCTCACAGGACACTATAATAGACACGCTCCTGGGAGCCATGAGATGAGGGATCTCAGCCTCCCAGTACGTTCCTATTGGGAGATAAGCATGATACTTCTTGCACACCCCCAGCACTGGGTCTGGGGCTTTTCCCAGCTGAATCCCTCAACAGTGAAACAAAAGACTCCATCCTCAGACAGTTGGCTGAGCAGGACAGGCACATGTATACACACCAGCAGCTTGGCTGTGGACCACCACCCCCCTGCTCTGCCAGGCTCCTCAGCACAACTGTGAAAAAGTTTACAAAAGCACACACCAAACACAAAATAAAATGTGTTTTGAAATGCACATTCAAAAAATCATCTTGGCATAAATATGTATAGTCACATATTGCTTGCTGCTGTGAGGACCACAAGACCAATCTCTGACAATTTTGGTCAGAGATGTGGATTTGATATGGAAAAGATCAGCAGTGATTCCATGAAGGATCTTATGTCTGTTTATGTGTGTGGTTGTTAAAGACAGATTTATAATGAAACATAATGGTTAGAAAAATATATTTAAGCCAAACAAACCACTTATTTCAGATGTCACTACTGTATAGGTTTGCCACCAAAGCCATCTGAGCTGTCCAGAGCAGATCATTGAACAGGGAGAATTCACTCCCAAATGCCAGAAACTGCATGGTTTCAAACTCACACTCAGGCATTCTGCTCAGACCCAGAATGTTCTTGCAATTGCCAACTTTATGAGAGACTTCCAAATAAATAGTAGTATTAGAAGGGGATTAGGATACAAAAATCATTTCTGACTTGAGAAATATTATTATCCTCATATTTTTTCCCTTATGCATTTCTTATGGCTGGGCAAAAAAAGTTCAGATTTTACAGGATTTTCTTTTTTCAGAAAAAGCTATCATTCTAGGAATAACACTAAATGAGTAAGAAATACTCTTTTAGGTATAGTGCCTTCTGAAGTGGGCTTTGTATCAATTACTACTGCACAGGGCTGTGTAACGAATGAAAAATGGAAAACGCATTCAACAATGTTATTTGTATTCTGTATTTTATTTTTAAAGGGGGAAAAAAAGTAACACACACACACACACCCCCCTAACAGCAAAGAACTCCCAAACCCACAAACCTCTGCAGGCCACAGCATAAATATACATAGATCCATCTTGTTTAAGAGTAGAACTCTGATCTTGTGAAAACTTACCATTAGTCCAGTAAGTGGTTCAGCTGAGGTGGTAGAAGTGCCTGGTACCTACAGAGAATTTGAGCATGACCTTTCTACACAAGTACAGGTTTTGTCAGCAGTAATGTAGATCAATGGGGGACTACAGTATTATTTTCAAGGAGCCAGCCTGACACATGGCATAAGTGAGGTCTGCTAAAGCCAGTGGGCCTGAACCTCATTAAGCTGATCATGAATCTGGCCTTGTTTTCATCACAGAAAATATAAATGGCCTTGCACTTTTCTTTCCTTGTGCTCGGTATTTCTGAAATGTGGCTTTTCAACAAGTTTAATAACGTGCTAAGTCAGTTCAAATTCTGTAAAGGATTTTTAGGGAAATGTTTTCTGTAACTGCTGAAAAGTTGTTTTAATTCACTGCTCTTCAGCTTTCAAGGATCCAAGTCATTAAACTGATAACTCATTTTTTTGAGATAAATTTTCTAGCAGTGCCTCTGAATTTACAAAGAACGCTGTCACGGGAAACTGAGACAAGAGCAAATAACAGAAAAGAAGAGAACATTAGGGAAAAGTAGCATTCAGTTCATTACAGGGAACAGAAATTCTTTTCCCATTAAAAAAAGAAAAGAAAAAAACAAATACTCTCATCTTTACACATGAGATAAGGAAACAATATCTTGACTTTACTCCTCAGATGTATGTTTCTCATCTGAGCTTGCAGATACTCTGAAATGACATTTCCCAAAATGGTAAACTGCTCTTTCCTCCTCAATTACACAGACATGCTGAGGAAAGAGAGGCTCATGCAGGGGCTGGAGCAAAGGAGAGTCCCAGTGTGTGTTTGTGGTACAGCTACACAATGGAGCTGTTCCTGTTCTCTGTGCTTCTGATAGGGCCACAGTTGTGACTGGAGCTTTTTTTGGGAAAGGAAGCAACCATCCTCACCTGTGACATTAGGAGCACATTTATCATGAACAAATCCCTAGACTGTACACTTTAAACTGCTCATTGCAGCTATGAAAAGTATAAACTAGGGTACTGACATAGTATGTTTACACAGCTGAAAGCCAAATGTGCCTCAGTTGATCTTCTGACATTGCAGAAAACAGTAGGAAAAGACAAATACATCATGTGAAGTGGCACCATAGGGTGCCTGAAGGTAAATGGCAGGAGACTTCTATAGCTTTTCTATATTTTCTAAATGTTCTTAACGACTTATGGCTTCTCTTCAGCCCCAAGTACTAAATTTATCAGTTGCTATAATTGTCCTGGTGTAACACAGCCCACTCTCACAAGTGAGCACCAGACACAAAGATCGTGATGGAAAGCAACACGAAAAGCCCTGGGCTGAGATAAGGAGTTCAATAAAATGATTACAGTGCACAATTACCTTAGCCTGTTTTGCAGAAAAACACAGCAAAAGCAAAATCCAGGGATAAAATGACTCCCCCGTCATCCAAGCACACAGCCAGCCCAACACCCCAAACCCAGAAAGCAGAAGCGGCAGCTAGAAACAGGAAGCATCTTACGTTACAATCCAAACTACATGACCCACAATATTTTGCCCTGGCCAGCAATTTCATTTTAAAGCTTGCATGGTATTGAATGCTCATCAGTAGATTCAATTGGCTAAACCCATGACAATAACTAAGACAAGTAAGTTTTACTGGTTCTAATGTGACTGTCCAAAAACTATGAGTGAGTCCCAGAAGAGGAATCTCACAGAGGCAGAGATGGTCAAGCCCTGCTCTCCAGGGCTGCTTGCAGGGCTGAGCAGGCTGACACCCTGAGCCTCTAGACTAGACTAGACTAGACTAGACTAGACTAGAATTAACTAGGTTGGAAAAGACCTTTGAGATCATCAAATCCAGCCTATCATCCAACACTATCTAATCAACTAACCATGGCACCAAGTGTTTTAGTAGCCTTGACCTGGTGCTGCACTATGCACCCCACAGTATAGCCAGGTTAAGAATATGCGGTGGACACAATGGCTACTTAGACTAAAAGCTTATTTGTTTTCTGACTATAAAGCAGACAGCTTGCTTCTCCACTGTATTGTGTAGTTATATATCCTTCTATCAAATAGGGGGAAAGTGCTGTCATCCTTCTTTTACAGATTAAATGACTAGGTGAAAGGGATAGAAATGCAGTTGTCACCTATTTTGTCCTAGTCATACTGAGCAAACTGGATTTCCTTATACAGTTTGGTCACCACTCTGATGAACAGCTAGCATTAAATGCAAACTTTCTTATTGTGTAGTCAGAGCTGAAAGAAATACCAAGTAACTATATGAAACCTTTTTGACTGGCCCCATCAACCATGCTGCAGTCTGTCCTAATAAACTGGCATTATACATCAGAGTAGCTTTGCTTGCTCTAATCCTCCTAAAATCAACACTGACTATTGCATGTTAAATTTTGCTTGTGAAATATGAACTCAGTGAAGGTCTTAAAAGTGTAAGTTACTTCAGGTAGTCTTTAGTAAAATAATACAATTTAGAAACTGTCATGCCATAGTTATTTTAACAAGCTCACTAACAGTCTACATGAATCACCCTATACAGCTGCTATACTAAAAGCTAAATTCTATGTTTAACCTAAACAGGTAGTATTTAAACTCATGTTCTATTAAAAATGTCCCAGAATAGTTTTGCATCATACTAAATGATGCACAGTGAGGCCACTTGATTCTACCATATTTTTATAACAGTTTTTAGATCCTAAGCATATTAGCTAAATATTATATTTCTCTGCTTAAATCTAAATAGAAACATTCACTCTGCTAATACAGAGGGTTTAAAATCAGAATAGAATAGAATAGAATAGAATAGAATAGAATAGAATAGAATAGAATAGAATAGAATAGAATAGAATAGACCAGGTTGGAAGAGACCTTTGAGATCATCAAGTCCAACCTATCACCCAACACTATCTAATCAACTAAACCATGGCACCAAGCACCACATCTAGTCTCTTCCTAAACACCTCCAGTGGTGGTGACTCCATTCCCTGAGCAGCCCATTCCAATGGCCAATCTCTCTTTCTATGAAGAACTTCTTCCTAACATCTGGCCTAAACCTTCCCTGGTGCAGCTTGAGACTGTGTCCTCTTGTTCTGGTGCTGGTTGCCTGGGAGAAGAGACCAACCAACCCCCACCTGGCTACAACCTCTCTTCAGGTAGTTGTAAACAGCAAGAAGGTCTCCCCGGTGCCTCCTCTTCTCCAGGCTAAACAACCCCAGCTCCCTCAGCATCTCCTCATAGGGCTTGTGCTCCAAACCCCTCACCAGTTTTGCTGTCCTACTCTGGATACATTCAAGTCATCATCATTTTCCAGAGCTGGTATTCTACTTTGCTTTAGTCATTAATGTAAAGTTTTCATCTTCTTCTCAAAACGTGTGCATCAGTAGGTATGATGTTCTGACAAGGGCTGCTATGGTGAGAATTGCCTCCCAGTGGGCATTATACTGTCCCCCGTGTCATTTGGGTATGTGCTAAGTACAAGAGAATCAAACTCATTGTATGTAGCTTTCCAGGAGTGGAAAAAGTTTAAGTAAGCATTTTGTAAGGATGGTGACCACACATTAAAACACTTGAATGTGGTGATGACTCCATAGCAGCTGAAGGCAATGACAAAACTTTCCCTTGAATTTAATAAAGCCAGTAAATTTCTTTATAGAAAATACAAGACTGCAAGATACCTCTGTCTTACGGGGTGTATTTTACACTAATAAGATCAGTCCTGAGAACATCACAGTGCCAGATGCCACAGTTCTGATCTAATCCACCTAAAAAATCTCTCCATGGTACAGAACAGTGTTTGGCTAGGAAAGTTTGTCAATAACCTGTATCATAGAATCATAGAACTCTCAGGGTTGGGAGGGACCCCAAGAATCATCTAGATCCAACCCTCTTGCCACGGGCAGGGACACTTCCCACTAGATCCTGTTGCTCAGAGCCCCATCCAGCCTGGCTTTAAAAACTTCCAGGAATGGGGCCTCCCCCACCTCCTTGGGCAACCTGTTCCAGTGTCTCATCACCCTCATGCATCAGAATAAAACATTAGCCCCAGGTAAGACCTGTCTTATAACTGCACGTTACAAATTCTACCCGTCAAATAAACACTAAAAACCAGATCAAATGAGCACAATGACAGAAGTTGCATTGAGATGTTGCCTTGGAAGTCCGTGCAAGCCATTTGCAGAAGGCTCCAACATTTTCTCAGTTCTTCTCCGTTGTGACTGGATCTGCAGAGCATGGAGACATTTGTAATTTTCAATATTAGATTGTATATACACATATTGATATTTGTAATCAAGAAAAGATGCCATTCATGTGAAACCAAAGGGCTTCATGCAATTAAGGCAGAAATAATTAAACAAATACACAACTGAAAGGGAAAAATTCTGCTGAGGGTGCTTAAGCAGGCTGGTGTCACCTATTAGTCACTGCATCACAGTCTGCAGAGACAGGAAAACACAAGAGAGAGGTATTGCTGTGCTTGTTCTGATCTTATCCTTTCCCCTGGGCATATGTTAGTGGCTATTGTCAGAGAGAAAATATTCTGGGCTAGATGCTAGCAATTTGCTAGATTGTTAGCATTTCTTTCCACACCAGAATCCTGTCTTTTCCTGCTTCTTGAGATGTGCTGTGATAAAGCCAACGGACAGTGTCTAGACAGCACGTAGCTATGGCCTTTGAAGGTAATTTGATGCTCTACTGCTGTGTTATACATGCATGGTTTTAATGAGGTTCTTATGGGTTTTTCAGTATTTTGCAGAAGGTAAGAGAGACAGTGTGAAAAATCCTTACCTTTAATTTCATACCTGTTGCTATAGACACTGCTACATGTTTCACACTCTTTTGTTTAAGTTGCTTAAACATGGAATGGTCATCAGACATTTTTAATCCTCCTTGAGCTAAGGACCTTTTTCCTTTTGCAGCTTCACACAGGATTGTGTCTGTTGGCAAATTTAAGCACACTTTCTGCATTTGTCTTAGATTCTCATATATGTGTACTATTACATCACCTCCCCCCCACGCCCCTGGTTTTTTTAATCAAAATATCCTCCAGATTGTTTTGTTTTACCAAGCAAGAAAACAGAAATTTTGCAGTGTGGTAGCTCCTCAGGAAACAATTGAAAACAATATTTCAGGGTCACATTCAGTCCTTCAGTCACCAAAGTTCTGCTGCCACCTCAAAGCCTTCAGCTTGGGCAGGCGCTATGTGCACTTCCTCATCTGTGACACAAGGGAGCTGTTCCTATAGACAGACCCTCCAAATGAGCTCTTGTGCTACATGTCAGACAGTTAGAATAGAATAGAATAGAATAGAATAGAATAGAATAGAATAGAATAGAATAGAATAGAATAGAATAGACCAAGTTGGAAGAGACCTTCAAGATCATCGCATCCAACCTATCACCCAACACCACCTAATCAACTAACCCATGTAACCAAGCACCCTGTCAAGTCTCCTCCTGAACACCTCCAGTGACGGTGACTCCACCACCTCCCCGGGCAGCCCATTCCAATGGGCAATCACTCTCTCTGTGTAAAACTTCCTCCTGACCTCCAGCCTGAACTTCCCCTGGTGCAGCCTGAGACTGTGTCCTCTTGTTCTGGTGCTGGCTGCCTGGGAGAAGAGACCAACCTCTGCCTGTTTACAACCTCCCTTCAGGTAGTTGTAGAGAGCAATAAGGTCACTCCTGAGTCTCCTCCTCTCCAGGCTAAGGAGCCCCAGCTCCCTCAGTCTCTTCTCATAGGGCTTGTGTTCCAAACCCCTCACTAACTTCGTTGCCCTTCTCTGGACTCGTTTCAGCACTTTGGTCTACCTTACTTGCATTTATTAGTGCAGCAATACCATGGGTGCTACAGTCATTAAGCTCATTCCCTACCCTCCATAAATGGGGAGTAACTTGCAGTTATAGTTTTTTGCAGACTGGGAAAAAGAAAAATGAAAAGGAGAAAGAAAAGGAAAAGGAAAAGGAAAAGGAAAAGGAAAAGGAAAAGGAAAAGGAAAAGGAAAAGGAAAAGGAAAAGGAAAAGGAAAAGAAAAGGAAAAGGAAAAGGAAAAGGAAAAGGAAAAGGAGAAGGAAAAGGAAAAGGAGAAGGAAAAGGAAAAGGAGAAGGAAAAGGAAAAGGAGAAGGAAAAGGAAAAGGAGAAGGAAAAGGAAAAGGAAAAGGAAAAGGAAAAGGAAAAGGAAAAGGAAAAGGAGAAGGAAAAGGAGAAGGAAAAGGAAAAGGAGAAGGAAAAGGAGAAGGAAAAGGAGAAGGAAAAGGAAAAGGGAAAAAAGGAAAAGGGAAAAAAGGAAAAGGGAAAAAAGGAAAAGGGAAAAAAGGAAAAGGGAAAAAAGGAAATGGAAAAGAGAAAAAAAAAAAAAAGGAAAAGGAAAAGGGAAGGGAAAAGGGAAAGGGAAGGGAAAAGAGAAAAAGAAAAGAAAAAGAAGAAAGCCCTCCAACTCATATCCCATTAACATGGGATTTCATTCTCTGTATTGAAATAAATGCACACTGGAGATTTTAGAAAATGTGGCCTTTTTTTGCTGCATAAAGGCAGTTATAAGCATGAAAATTTATTATGTAATAGGAAGTCCTGGAGTACCAGCACTGCTATCCTTTCAGAGAATCCCACAGGCATTCACATGCAGGGAGCAGAGCTGTGAGATCACATGCTCTGAACTGCGCCTTCCTTCCTTCCAGTGCAAGCTAGCTACTGCCTGTGGAGGTGGTAAAAGGGAAGGTATTTAAAATTGTACTGTCAGCCATAGCATCTGTGCCATGACCTTCAACAGGCTGTCAGAAAAGAGTCTCTCTTTCCCATGTCTATGTGGAACCAAGTTCCTTGATGCACTACAGTGTAATTTTACTCTGTAGGTAGGAATGTTGCTGTATAACATAACCAATCCTTTGTTAAGATCACAGAAATTCTGAGTAAGGCATAAAAAAAAGACAAAAAGAACATGACCAGGTTTAGAGTACCATCCCAAGATTTGTGAAATGAAATTGATTTCCATTCAAATCAGGTTTTTTACTCTTCTGCAAAATGTCAAGGTGTCAGCCTTGGCCATTACCAGACTGTGATTTATAGTTGAGACAAAGTGATAATACTCAGGTGACTGTCTGGAGCTGTACTGTCTGGAAAGGCTACAGATGACAGCCATCTCCTTTCTTAACCGACTTGCATTGCTTATCTAATATCAGCCTTCCCACACTAGTCCTCCCCAAATCCTTGATAGAAAAATGCTAAAACATATAGGCTTGAAGATTTACTGAGATCAGACAAATAAGCCTTGTGAGGTGAGTAGGATACAGAACTTTGGAAGAACACATTAAAAATAATCCCTTAGCTAGCTATATCCTAGCTGTTTGGATGAATACCTGTAAAATGTGAGACTGATTGCCTGGGTATGTTTTAATCCATCTGTAGGATCTATTTCTGTATCTCAAGTACACTGGAATCATGGAAAATGCTGAAACTGAGTAAGTTCTAAAATAGCAAGAATAATACAGCTGCTGTCATTTCCTTCTGAAATTAAACACCATATATTTAATAACTAAATTAATGCAGATTTATAAATGACCTGGCTAATATTCAATCAAACACTGATGGGCTAATTCTGTTATTTCTCCCATTGACACAGAGTTTTGCTTGAATAAATGCAACAAGAGAACTTAAGAGTCTAGGTGCTAAACTCCTACTAATATTGGCTAGAACTAAGCACCTTCAAGTAGATCAGACAGGCTTTTTTTAAATCTATTTCTTTATTTCTTCACCTGCACTTGTGGTCTCAGCATAGTGGAGTGAAGGAAAGAATAAAGATAGACTTTCTATATGAGAAAGTCTAATAAAAGAAAAGAGGAATTACTAGCACAGCTAATGATGCCATTCCTGACATCAGATTGCTCATTCTGGCTTTAGCATTTGCAGAGGATATTGACAAAATGGGAAGGGTTCAAACAAGAGCAAGCATCATGATCTGATCTTCCTTCTAGCTTAAGTAAGACAGGGAAGGCGATCTTATTAGTTTTCAATGAAAATGCTAAGAGGTGAAAGTAAAAGATCATTTAAATTGTCATGAAAATTTCAGTAGCTGATACCAAACAAATTGCAATTAGAAATACAGCCTATGTTTTCAACAGTGATGTAAAAGTCTACTGGGACAGTGTTCTTGGTGTTATTATGGATTCTCTGCCATCTCAAATCCTAAATACACATGCTAGCCAAAGAGAAATTGTTGATGTTGATGTGGGAGTTGCTTGGTGAATACTTTGGCATGTTTTATGGAGGAAGTCAGACTAGATAATCAAGTTTGCCTCAGCAGTGGACATGTGATATTTCTGCTATGTGTGGGAGACATAAGGGAGGAAAGCAAGGCAGGAGGTAAGGGGGAAGGAAAAGGAGGGAAAGAAAGAAGGAAGTATCTGGCTATCTTTCTTGCTTAATGCATGTAAGATGAAAGGTACTTTGTGCGGTATGATGTTTCTTGGTTCACTGAGCTGCAGATCATATCTAGAAGCAGAGAGGGTATAGGACAGCATTTAGTTACAGGTTTTACCAGAGGGCAGGAGAATCTTCAAGTCATCTCAGAAGACTGCTGCAAATATTATGTCTGCTGTTGCTTCATAATCTCAGGTGGATGCCAGCTGAAGGATTTTTTTTGGCCATAGTAAAATCATACATCATTCAGACAGTCATAAAACTGCCCCTATAGAAAAATGCTGATTCTAGTGACTTTTTGTGAAGATACTCCTTAAGATTTTTTTTCTTACTAGCCATTGCAGAAGAGCATTAGGACCATTAAAAACAATCCAAAAAAGTCTAGATGGAGACTGTATGATTATTGAGATGTGACATCCCATAGTTTGTCCAGATTTGCTCCTCTCTTCCCAGCCGCAGGAGTAAGTTATTGTGAACACCTGGGGGAAAAAAATTGCACAAAAATGTCCCCTCACATTGCTACACTAAATCACGGGATCACAGGATGTTAGGGGTTAGAAGGGACTCCTGAGATCATTGAGTCCAACCCCTCGCCAGAGCAGGACCACACGACCATATAATCTAGTGAAGGTCACACAGGAATGCATCCAGATGGGTCTTGAAAGTCTCCAGAGAAGGAGACTCCACAACCTCTCTGAGCAGCCTGCTCCAGTGCTTAGAGTAAAGAAGTTCATCCTGATGTTGCTCCTCATCATGACCTCCTACTGGTCACTGAATGCTTTGTTAATATTTGCATTACACTGTGATCTTAGAGTTCCTCCCACCGTCACTACTCACCGTGCTCTTAGTGAGTTAGCCAGTGTCTGGACAACACAGGGCAAGCATCAGGGAAGGAAAGTAAGGGTGACTCACTGAACCAGGGCTTGCCTGTGTTCATGATGGGTGCCAGGAAGTGACCCTAAATCATCAATGCAGGAAAGAAGAGCATGTAGGCAGTAGTTTGGAAGCATTTGAAAGATTTTTAAGAGTGTTTGCTATTGCATGCAGTAACTTTGATTTCCCACTAGCATTTAGAGAATGATTACCAAACTTCAGAAAGCCAAACTGCAGCCTTTGGAATTATTAACTCATAAAAGCCTACAAAACCTCAGATATCAGCTGCACTCACAAGAAATCTAACCCTTTGAGTTAGTCAGGAGCAATTTTCAACATTACTTTGGCGCTTTGTTTCACTTCTAAACATTTAGCCATTGTTTTGGAGCTGGGTGTCTCAATGACTTCTAAAGCATCAGTATTTTGACCATATTCTTCCATTTCAGAAAGATCATAAGTTTGAGAAATAATATCCAAAATAATATGACAACACAGTAAATACCAGAAAAGCATGGTCTGCTGGGTTGATTTAATATTCAACAATAAATCTAACTCCCTGAGCACCACAGTACATCTACATAAATACTCGATCAGGAGCTATAAGCACTGTGTATCCTCAAACTCATAAGAAATCTTCCCAACACAGAGATGAACCCTCCACTTGCAGTAAAAAAAAGGCTGTAAATCCCACCATGAAATGGCTGCACCAGCCATTTCACACACTGGGCTTACTAAAAGCTGATGCCTGCATGGTTGGGGCCCCATGTAGATATGAAGGGCAAGGTGCTGTGCAGGGTCAGTCTTGTGCCCAGATTAGGTTCACACCAGCTGCCTGCAGGCGGGCAGGCACTGTGAGCTTGCTGCCATGGGCTATGGAGCAGAACTACCTGCCTGCCTGCCTGCTGTGTGCCCCAAGCAGAATTAGGCTCCATGAAGATGAGGACTGATCATCAAAACTTTTGGAAACTAAATGCTGGTAGCAAATATTTCATGCACATCACTAGCAGAAACTACTTCTGCTGAAGAGACATGCAGAAAGTTATTCCATAGCCTCTCCTCCCCAAGTCACAGTTATGAAATCTGATGTTCCACAAATCCCCCTCCATTCTGACTGGGGAGCAATCAGAATTATCATGTCATTTTCAGAAATAATTAATAATAATAGTTTTATCTCAAAACCTGCAACTAGCAACCTAATATGAAACCTCTGACAACAGGTACTTTCTCAGCATGGCCATGGCAGGGGATGCAGATTCTGCAAAAAGTTAGAAGTAGGGCAAATTTTTACGCTCAGGGTGAAGAACAGCCATAGAGATATATATGAAAAGTGGGAGCCAGGCTAATTCAAACTCTTAGGAGAATGAAGTTGGCATCTTGGATCGCTTTACAGCAGGGCTGGAAAAGAGGCTGAAGAGATGATTACCATGGTGGAAGAGAAGAGGAGAGGTGGCAGCTACTCATTAGTAATGTGATTCTATTTCACAGAACAACCTTTAGCAGAAGAAAAACAACTAAGTTGCCCAGTTCTCCAGTGTACCTAGTCCAACAAGTAGATGTAATTTTAGAAGTACAGAGTACTGGAAATCCTGGGAGGATCCCACAATATAACTGATTTCCAGAAAGTTGGTTGGGTTTTTTTTTTTCACATCAAAGGCATTTTGCGGAGGAGAGAGTACAGAGGAACGGACAGTGAACCGTGAAGACTTTTCCACTGCTAACTGTCTCACTTGTATGAAAATCAGTATATAAAGTGAATAAACAGAATCTACTTCTGTATGCATTGAAGATACTCTCTTCATCTGATTTACCTTCATCTAATGGAGTCTCTTTGAGTAGAAAGATGTATTAAGAAGAAATGCATTCTGCTAGGAAAGACCTGAGTTTGAAATTAAATCCTGTGCTAAACTTTTCAAGACCTACCTTCACTGAAGTCCTTTCATGGCCGTGCTTATTTCTACTTTAAACTTCTCACTTATTGTACTTTAAGCTCCATCAGTGAATGTAAATGGGGTTTCACTATACGTTTAGTGCATTCAAGCATTCTTTGTTACAGTTCCCACCCTGCTGCATTATGTGAGCTCTGCCACGGAAGTCCAGCAGTCGGTTTGTTTTCTGCTATTAATAAAAGAACCTACTTTTCCCAACTTCTTTGAAGAAGTTGAAAGGGCTACATGTTAGAGGGGGAGGTGGTGGGGACTGTGGTGTAATCCCCAAACGCAAATGCTGTCTAGATTAGAAACCTCCCTGAAGAAAATTTACAAATGCTAAGACTGTGCTTTTTGTGTGATGAACACTAGAGCAATAACTTAGCCACATACTGGGTTCTGCCTAATGCTTAAGGCGCCTACTAGGTGAAAGGAATTAAATGGGGGAAAAAAAAAAAATTAGAAATCTTCCAGTTGGCTCTCTGCCAAAGCTGTCCAAGCCTTTCAGCATCCAGTGATTTAGTACTGCAACTATTTTTGTGTGTATTTCATCACTGAGGTATCTTCATATAATACTTTGGAATCTGTTAAAATAATAAAAACTCCCCAAACAACCAACCAAACGCAAATGGGATTTACACGTTGCCAGCGCTTTTATATAGTCCAGGAAGAGCTTAATTAAAGGGGTGGGATATGTCTCTGCTTAAGAGCTGTTTTTCCTTCATACCTTCCCATGCATGACACACATGCATCAAAGAAAAGAAGTCAGGAGGGTGATGGTGGAAGAAAAACACTCAAAACCAAACCAAAGTTTACCTGCCCTAAACTACTCAGCACAACCTTGTTGACTTGCTTGGCCGTGTAAATACATGAATATTCTCCTTGTAGAGAATCACAGCCCCGTTGTAACACCTAATGAGTAGAAGAAAGGTACAGAATATTATCTGTTCTTTTTTTTTCCCCTACAGGATACTCATAGTGTTCAAACTGTTATTACCATATCTACTTTATCATACAATTACAACTAATCCTTAACTCCTAAATAAGCAGGAACAGGAACAAAGATAGCAATCGTGAAGGGCGAGCAGATAAATTTTATTCTATAATCAACTGGATGAGTCTGTGATTAATTTTAAATCCTACTTAATAGGTTAAAGATGATAATAAAGATGAAATAATTGTATCAGTGTTGATCTTAATAATATTATGTTCACTCACTCTCTAAGGCTTCCACAGTCCATCCACTTGTTACTACTCAGGCACTGCAAGTAAAATATAGCTAGATTCTGGTCAGGATATCACTCACCAGGTCAAAATAACTCCAGTATCACCAAGGAATGGAACGATGCATCATCCAACAAACTCTGAAGATGCTTACTGTGATCACCAAGCAATGAAAAGATTAACAAGGTGATGAATGTCTCAGATAAATTGTTTGAACAAAAATACTTTAGATGAAAATAATAATATAAATCTAATTTTGATTGAGTGATACAGTTTCAGCTGGCATTTTTTCAAGGTGCCAGAGGTTGTTTATGGTGGTTTTTTTCTATTGCATGTATCTGTCTACCTAGCTAGGTATAGACCTCAGGCAGTAGCCTGCCTTTCTTTTCTCTTTTGTTTTTTTTTGTAGGATACAGCTGGTACCTAAGAGGGGATGACTGCTTTTTAGTGTGAAATGAAGTACCCAGTCAGGAACTGAGCATAATCATCATATGGGCAAATCAAAATGATGGCTACATTTACTGCCTACAGAAATTTTTTTGCTGCTCTGCATATTAACACACTGAAAATGTTGTGTTAGCTAATCGTGAATGTGCCAATTTTCATTACTCATGGAAATTCATAACATCTTCTGTTAAACTTCATTGACATTTTTTCATCAAATGAATAGAGAAATGCCCTGATATGTGATAGCTGTAGATTCTTGTTATGCAACTCTAAGTAAAATATTCTTTCCTCTAATTCCAACAGTAATTAACTTGGATTGGAATTCCCCTGACTCACGTAACAGTCTCCAGCACTGTATTAATTTTTATATGGTTTAAAAAGAAATCCTATTTTATATACGTAATACAATATTAAGGTGATAAAGACTTTCAGGTTAATGAAAGGAATTGATCAAATCAGCACAGCTTCAGCTATAAGCATTTTTTCTTTGTTTAGGCTTGAAAGGCAATGATATCTTGTTGAAACTTAAAAGTGTTTCAAAGACAAAGATCTGGTAAATTGTTGCATCTCCCATGAAGACTAAAAATTAAAGTAGACAATTATCATAATAATAAACCAATTGCACATGGCAGACAAAAGAGAAGCTAATACTTCCCCCTGCTTTTTGACTGACGTTTTGTTGAGCTGTAGCTAAACAGCACTTTAAGTTGACAGTAAATTAGCAAACAATATGAGGGAGGAAAAAAGCAAGAAAATCATGCAGGGGTTAAGATGTTTATGTAAAACAGTGATTTTCCTTTTTAAAATTAAAATGTACAAATAAGCTGGTGTCAGAGACTAGGTGATCCTTCATTTCCACCGCATTGAGCAGCCTCACATCAGCAGCAGACAGCCGTTAATATATGCGTCTGGCTCAGTCTGGTCTACCAACTAGGAATTCATCGAATTGTTAATATCATTCCTTTTTTGTATGCACCACACATCATTTTCACTCTGTCTCTCTCTTCCTACCCCTTTGTAAGAGCTTGTGTTTTGGGTGGGTTTTTTTGTTTTGTTTTGTTGTGTTGTGTGTGGTTTTTTTTCCTTTGGTTTTGGCAGGGCTTTTTTTGGTCGCTTGTTTTGTTGTTTGGTTCTGTTGTTGTGGTATAAGCTGATTACTCCAAAATTACAAATTAAATAGCATTTAAAAACATGTTGGACTGAGACAACATCAAGTCATATAGAAATGAGAATATATTGGAATTCTGTGCATATTTCTAAGCACAACATACCAAAGGTGATGCTTTCTATTTATTTGTGCTACCAGAAGCAGCTTCCATATACTGTCAATGTGTAAATAATATTGCTTGCTTCATGGTGTCTGTAGGCATTGTCACATAACCCCAGAACAGAGAAACATCTTGTAGATCCTGATGGGAATTCTGTCCAAGTGAAAACTGGTATTCTTCACCTCTCCATCCACCTCTGCCCCACCAGGAGGTGTTCAATGAGCACCACAGGTTGGGTTTGCTGTACTGAAATTGATGAAGAAGAGGGATCAGTGAAAAGGAAGGTGGTGTACCAATTTCTTCATCTCTATGGGAAGGGGCAGCAGTGAGTATGAGGGGTAGAGGAAAGTCGCTGGAGTTATTCTAATTCAAACCGTAATGCAGAGGCACTACTGCATATTTATGGCTTTTGCTGTAGCACCAAATCTCAGTCTCTCTGCAGAGCAAAGCATATTTGAAATCTTCAGACTGACAGAGACAGATGCTTCACGCTACAGTTTCACCTCCATTGTATGTACAGTATAAACTGCAAAAATGAATTCAGAGTGCTGAATGTGAGCCATCCCCATTCAAGTAAATTTTGCTGATTCAAAAGTAAATGCAATGAAAGTTTTTAATAGATGTGTGCACCATACATTTGCTTAAATCTATACAGATTTATATTCACCTGATCTTAACCTTAAATAGACTGCTTTTAATACTGAAAACTAGTGTCTATAATACATGCCAATTGGTATCAAAGTGCTCCCTGAGTGTAGAGCCTAGCTGGATGTGTTCATCTTTTCTAGGTAGGTTTCTAATATTGTTTAAATAGAAGTCAATGTTGAATGACACATCTGTGTTAAAAAATTACCTCTGTGTCCGAATGCTTGCAAGTAGCTCTCTTTAGGGTTCTTAGCATGTGGGGTTGAAACAATTTACAAATAAGAGAACTGCATATTTACAGTTAATGCATTGCAATTGCTAAGGCAATGTTTCTATCACTAATTATATCTTAAGCAACTTGAAAACTATGTACAACACGTAATTTCTGTCTCTTAAGAAAACAAGACAAGAAAAAGTATTACACTTAACAGATAAGAACAATTTATTTTAACAATAGTGTTGATGCTTACAATAAAACACAATTCCTCCCACACAAGAGGGGAAAAAAAAAAACCACTGCAGCCAAAATACCACTTCTGGAATGAACAAATAGTTTAGATGCCTGATCAGTGTGAAAGCTTTTGTCTCAGTTAAGTCTGATGGATCAACAAGGTCCTGCAGCGTCTTGGGTTAGACACTGGACACAGAGAAAAATAACTGAGAACTAACCAGCTACAAATATTTAGGAATACAAATCAAATTGTGTGTTATAGATCAGAAGTTCAAGACTAAGGAACAGTGCAGAATAACTCATATGCTGGTGAACCTTCTTATGTAGAGTTAAGGAAGTATTTACCACGTAAGAGACAATCTAAAACTCACTCAGCTTTTTGTAAGAGGGGGGAAAATGCAAAAAGCTATGGAGAAGGTTGAAGTTGAGTCCAGAGCTTAGAGTGTTGCCAGCTCAGTTTTGATTGAATAGGTAGAAGAAACACGATTCTGTGTGCAATGTGATTTTAATGCCATAGTATGATTTTTTACACCAAAATTCTCTACCAGATGAAAACGCTAATTAAATGAGAGAACATTTAAAATGTCGTATTGTGTTCTTGCTTAGACAAAGAAAAATGATGGCAACTAACTACAAAATAATCTTTGTCCCATGCTACAGGAAAAGCTAAGCAACAGTTTTCCTGTAGACTGAAATCATTATTCAAACAACAATAGAATGAATGTTTTCTAGGCCTCAAACATCAGTGTTCATGCTTTATGTTTTAGAAGTTAATTAATGCTGCAACAATGCAGCTGGAAATATCCTTGGTGGCAATTATCTTTCAGTATTATCTGTAAGAGTAACAATATTACTGTTGAAAGTCTTTTGTATATTTTCATATCAGGTTTGGGTTGTTTGATTTGGCTTTCTTTGAGGTGCAAATTGGCAGTCAGATTAAATTTTAATTCTAAATGCTACACGATATCTAGTCCAGTTTTCTAAACATACAAACATGTAACATCTTAATGTTGCACAATGGACAACAGGTTTTGTGGGCTCTTTTGGGTTTTGCCTTTTCTTTTTATCTTTTTATTTTCTTTTAGGACAGTTCTGCTGCTGAACATTGGAAACAAGTATATTTTCCTTTTTTTTTTTCCCTTCCAGACAAGGAAAGCTCCTTTGGTTCTCTATATTCTGCAGAGAAACAATCACAGTCCAAAGCTGCTGGTTCCCCTCCGCCTAGGTCCCAAGAGCCTGACTTGTGATTGTTGCTAAAAAACCTCACAAGTTAGGGTCTCAGGGACTAGGAAAAGTCCGATATGATCCAGTAGAATTCGTCTTCCAAGAAACCGAATTGCTTAGCAGTCTTAATCGCTGTCAGTACAACTTTCACTGCTACAGTTAAAAAAAAATAATAAAATCAAACCCAAAATGAACCCAAACCTCAGTGTTCCCCCCCTCCACCCCCCCCCAAATTAACAACCCTTACTTCCCCCCCAAATAAAAGAACCACAGTTTCAAGTAGGGGGCAGAAAAGATCAAATAATCAGGCAAGACGCATACATACATTCAAACAATGTATCAGCTGACTGAACAGACTTTTCTGAGAGTACAGTCCTTAACTTTTGAAAAGCAAAATAAAAAGAGACAGGAAAAAAAATCTTCACTGCCTTGCCTCACAAGTAGCCATAGTACAATGCATCAGACAGAAGCATCTAAAATTGAGTTAAAATCTGCTTCAAGTAGGTTTGTACAGTAACAATTTTATTCTATTTCCCTTAGTGCCTGAAAGAAGGATTAAATGCTTGTTAAGGGGGTTTTAATTGAAATATTTCCCCATTATACTTTTAGTCCTACTGTTCAGGTGGGCCCTGGGTTACAGAGTACTTTAAACCCCTTCACGCAGCAAGGATAACCTTTGGGTGTGCATTCACTTTTTGCCTCTTCCCCACGTTCAACATTTAATCCTTCTACAGACTGCTAGCAAAAGCTTCTTCCTTTCCAGTGGCAAAGCTAGCTTTCACTTCATAAGCTGTAGAAAACATTGACATGCAGCGATTGTTGTCATTTGCACCAGATTACTCAAAGCACACATAACTTTCAAATACTGTCGAGACAGCAAGAAGAAATGCTTGGATTTCCTGAATAATTTTGTTCTGAAGCCGAACACTTTTAATGGCACGACCACAATCCCAAACTGCTTTCGCATTCATTCTCCTCTGATCTTTAGCCTTGTTTGCAGAAGGAAAAAGAAATTTTCTACTTTAGGGATGGGATCCATCGTGGTTTGGTTTTTTTTTTTTTTTTTTTTTTTCCTCCATCAGAGCCCAGAGCAAAAGAAACAGCAGCCATAAAGGTCCTAGCCACTGGAGCAGAATCTGGCATAGAAAACTCAGTGCTCTTCGGGAAGCCGTTCAGCTTTAAAAAGGGAAAAAAAAAAGAGAAGGGGTGGGGGGGGGAAGAATTAGAATCTCTGTTGGTCGAACAGGTGAATCATCCATTTACAAGAAAGCTGTACAGAGTGCTGTGCTGAAGAAAAGATTTGCCAGTGCCCCCCAGCCCCCACCCCTGCCCTTCACCCTCCCCTCCGGAATGATACTTCAGATTTCAGAACGTTTTGGATTATTTAAAATATTACTTCAGCTGATGATATAATGCAACATTATATAAGAGACGTTCCTTTGTCACTGTGCACCATTCAATCAGTTATGCCTCAGACACAAAATAGTTAAACGAAACAAAATAGATATATATATATGAGAGAGAGATATGTATAGCATTCCCTAGATCTCATTCAATTTCCTTTTTTAAAGCTGATCATGATTTAGCAAACAATTTTGACCACAGCTTTCAAATCAATAATTAGAATGAAAAATCTCTCCCCTCTATAAATATGACATTAACATAATTATACCACCCCCATCGCATAGACCCATCCTCTTTAGGGAATACATCTGATGCTCTGAAGATGGAAATCAGTCAGATTTTAGTTGCTCTCAAACGTACCTTTGCTTCTCACTGACTGACTGGCTTTACCTTCCATGCACACACACAGTCACTAGCACACACACGCGCACACACACACATACACATGCGCACGCACATACACACACACACGCACAAAAAGGCAAGGCAAAGCAGCGGATGCTGACTCAGAGCAGTTGTGTGTGGAGGGGGTGGTATCGGCTGGTATTTTCACTGCACTCATCATTAACATTAACTCACTCTCTAGCATCCACCCTCTCTCAGACCTGCTGGACTGCAGCATTTGCATGACGCTGTCACTCTAGCCCCTGTGGGTCAGATGTTAGAAGAAAAAAAAAAAAAAAAGCCTCAAGGCTCTCATAAGGAATGCCTTCATTTCTTCCAAAGGATCCCTCTTCTTATTTTTCCACCTTTCTACTTCCTCTGTTGCTGTGTCTCAGTTGTTTGACATCTTTCCGGAAGAAAATGTCTTGAGCTGCAATAAGCCAGTAGTCAGTCGGTCCTCCCCTCACCTCACACTCCTATTCCCACCCCCTTTTTTTCCTAATCAATAAGACAGATCTCCAAATGCAGTTGTGAAAACAGGCTCTGACACACAGACTTTCATCCTCGATCCTCTGCCTCAGGAATACCAGGCAACCCAGGCTCACACGTGATGTAGAGAGAAATAATGCCAGTAATTCTTGAACGGTCTTAGGAGTTTATTCTACGCCTTCTTCATTTTTTTCCTTTGCTTGAATAAATACCAGTGGGATGGACACACCAGCTCGCTAAAGCTACAAGGATTCATTTCTTCAGAAAATAATGAACATTTTAAAGACTAATATTAATCTTCCTCAAAATTAATGCTATCTCTCCCCCTTGTCCCCTCCGCCACCATCCAATCCTTCCCCCCCCCCCCCCCCCAAATCCTCCACAACTCATTGTGCTCTTTTTAAGTAGGAATTGTCTCATAGCCAAAACACTGCCAGGGGCTGAATCACTATTCACTCTGCTGAAATCGTGAGTTTCTGGACTTCAGTCAGTATTGAAGACTTCAGACTCAGTCATTTTAAAATTTATTTTATTTTAGACTTTTTTTAATTGAAATAAAATAAAACAAAAAATAGAAGCTACCTTCATCAGAGGGAGCACTGCAAGTGAACAATGGCAGTACTCCCACATCACACCACACTGTACTGAAAACGCCTGTTTGAGCTAGATTTGTGCATTTATCTGTATGGTATTTGCTCTGTGTTGGCAGAGCAGTCTGTGCACATACACGTACATTGAATATACACACACAGAAACTCAAGACACGTACATAAAACACACAACACAAAACAAAGCACAAAGGCTGTTAACTGAAACGCAGGCACAAGTTGTCTGGCAGGCTATGAAAAATCCAGAGAGCATAATTATGGTGTGCATTTTTACCTTGTTCCTTTGTTCTTAAGGCAAGGGGCTTTAATGACTTACGGTGTTGACCATCTTTCAGCTTTTCCCTTTTTACACCACCAGTATTTGGGTATTATTTTTCCAGGCAATACCACATCCCTGCGATTCGCGGTATAAAAATTATTTGCCAGATGGGGGGACGGGTGATATGCAATTTGCCAGCCAATTCTCAAAGCTGCCTGGTGCCGTAGAAACTCTCGGCATAGCTGGGCAGACAGGTCCCAGGATGCAGTGCTACACCGCAGTCCCAGCTCAGGTAGGCATTTGGCAGCCTTACGGCAGTAGCAAACTTGAAGGGCATCTGCTATCAGGAAAGGTGCAAAAGAAAACACTGCATAGCCCCAAAGGAAAGAAAGGAAACCAAAACTCTGGGATGCACGCTGAAGCCCAGATAGTATGTGCTTATGATGGGTTGTCATGAGGGTAATTAATTTCTTAGGTAAAGGGCAGAGGAAAGTAGACAATTAGGAAATTGTTGAGTTTGTAATCTCAGAGAAAGGGAGAGACGGAGACAGAACACACGCCCACATACAGAGACAGAACACACACCCACAGACAGAGACAGAGCGGAGAACGCCAATCATGAGACAACAATAAAACAAGACCAAAATCAGATTTGGGAAACTGGAAAAAAAAGTCTAAATAAATGACAAGAGTACAACATTCATCTTAGCATCTACTGAGGTATATTAAAAAAAAAAAAAAAAAAAAAAAGAAAGAAAAAAGGAAAAAAGAAGAACAAAAAGAACAACAAAAAAGAAGACATGCACCGTATGGCTTAAAATACTTATTGCCATCAATAGTCTGTGACGGATGCCGGCTTCTTATTGCTATACGTACATTAGACTGGTCATCGCCTCTTAATCTCCTTTTGCTGAGACCCATCCATTTTTTGCTGCTCCAGCATCTGTGCCCTTTATGCTTTTTTTTCTGTACAGTTACCCACAATACCCTGGATAAATTAATGTCATGACCTCGCTATGGCTATCAGACAGAAAAAAAAAGTCTGCTATTTTAATAATTGAACGTGCGCGTACAGCAAACTGCCTACTGATAGCCCAGCTTTGTGGACTGCCTCCCAAAGCAGCCTTTGCCAGCTCTGCGAATCAGAGACAACAGATGCAAATACTAGCCACATAGCCCCCCTTTTTTTTTTTTTTTCTTTCCTTCTTTTTTAAACCCACCCTTTTCAGCCTGTGCCATTTCGTTTTCCCTGCGTCTGTGCACTTAACGGTTAAAAAAACCACTAGCCTGCTGAAATTAGAAACTTTTGAATAAAAGCCTGAAGATGAATGAAAATTATAAATGGATGCAGATTCTGAAAATTTATATCCAGACGTTGAGTAGAGAAAAGTACCCAGGTTCAAGTGCTGAGCCTCACTTGGGAGCACCTCTGGGGCCAATGGGACTACAGACTAGATTAAATCAATAGTCGTCTGAAAGGAGATGTCGTAATCAATCAGCTCAATTACCACTGTCATAGATACGCGCTTAAGGTCTTTCCTGATTCCACTCTTCTAATCATTAACCCTTATACGTCCTCAAAATAAGACCCCACACTTGCTCTGCTGCCTTACCTTTCAGATCATCAACGTTTAACTTAGCATTTTCCCTTCTTTTTCCCTTTCCCTATTTAAATAATATAAGAATGGGTCAGCCAGAAGCATTTTAAATGTGAATATGGCAAGGTTAGATGCACTCCTTTAAATATACCTATTATATATTTGCTGTGTGTGCGCTTATGTATTATTATTATGCCTCTGGGAGTGGCTGGGTGGATCAAAGACTGCTGTTTAATTAAGATTCAACTCAGCTATTTCCTTGGAGATTAAAAATAGAAGACCAGTTGAATTAAACTGAAGCTGTTCACTCCTTTCACTAATCCAATATTACAGAACTCATCTCCCCTCAACCTAGTTATGAATAACTCATTTCTGGTTAATCAACCACTAGGAAAATCCATTTTCAGTTTGCAGGTGAGTGTGAAAAAGTTGGAAAGATATTTTCATGCCCATGTCTGAATTTCACAGAATTGCCCAATCAGCTACATTTTGCATCCACAGTACAGTAAATCCTCATGAAATGCAAGGAGAAAAGAACCATGGGGTTTGAATACGAGTAGAATCCCTTTAAAATCTTGCCTGTAATTATTACTTGCTATATGAAGATTAAATTTCATCCATTTAACTTTTAAAAATTCCTGTGTAGTCCTGAAAAGATTGAAAAGCTTTTCATAAAAAGTGCTCCAGCAATTGCCACATATTCTTCTCCCCGTTTCTCAGGAGGAAATAAAGAGTCCAGGTTAGCAGGTATCCACAGTTTTGGTCTCTTAAATTTGATGGATTCTGCTGATAGACTCAAACAATAGTAGTGAAAGAAAACCCCGCTACATTTACGGTTACATCACTGCACATACTGCCTCTGTTTCTGAGCAGAACCACACCTTTTTTAACCGTAGATCTGCTTTTCATCTGGAGAGACCGAATGCACAGCGTTAGTCCACGCAATGCTTTGAATGCTGGATAACAGATTCAGCTCCCGTGCCAGGGCAAAGATATTTTGGGGAGGAATTTGTGCTCCCAGAGGCGACAGGAGTGGGTGCGGGACGGAGACAGCGAATAGGTGTTTCATGGCAGAGGCAGAGGCTGAGGCTGGGGGTCTGTCTGTGGGGAGGGCACCTGCTGGGGCAGGGCACTGCGCTATCCAAGACAGGTTATAATTGGAGATCGATTGCTGGATTTAATGACCCAGCTGGTTTTATTAGTAGAAATGTAAAATATTGGTCTAGAAAATGATTCAGCTGCTAGCATAGGTGCCTTTTAACAGGCTTACACATCAGACAAGGAAGGATTTTGTTGCAATAACTGACCCCTCAAGGAGGGCAAAAAATTACCTCAGCTTTGCATCTTTTCTGGGAAAGATTTAGCTGACATTGGGATGAATTATAAAAAGAACCTTAATTCTATCCTTTAGTAATGCTGAACAAATGCAATGCACCAGACACCACCTTACCCTGGATGAAGGGTACTGCTCAGTTTTGCAGGCAGCAGTTAAAGTCTTTAAGCATCATCCACAAGGGGACAGCATTCACATCCACACTGGTAAAATGCAGTTTGTGTACATGTAGAACAGAATGAGGGTAGCAGCCATTGCTAAAACCACTCCAAAACAAATAAATAAAAGCCTCCCACAAAACAAATAACCTTCCCAGGAGCCATGTTTCCTGGGTTATTACTTATGGACAGAGGGGGAGAAGAGGTGAGGCTGGACATGTCAGATATCAATACCCCACTGGAATACAGGATGAGCCTTTGAGCCTTTTGTTTCTTAACAGCAAGCATAAGTTGATCTTAATACTAATGCAAGATTTGTGTAAAAGATAAAGATTCTCTGGAATAACAAATAATAAGGGAATGAGAATGCAAAGACAAGAATGAGGTACTATTGGAGCAAAATCATGATGTGTTTAACACAAAGGGAGAAATACACTAACATGTAGTGTTATTCTGATTTTGCAGGTCTCATCTAATTCCCAGCTGGGTGGTAATGCCCCCATTTCTCTTCTTTTTCTAGGAAAAACGTTTCTTCATCACAGTCTGCATGAAAGGTATACCCATTAAAATAAAAGGCTTGGCTTCCTTTAACGTAGCTTTTAAATTACTCAGAAAAAGGGGAGGGTTAGAGTGACCTGTGTGTAAGCATACGCCATAGTTTTGTTTCATTCTCCATCATAACTTCTCACCTCACTGATGAACAGGGAACAGCCAAAGGCTTCCAAAAAAACCCCACAGCTATGAAGTCCCAGCTATATCACAAAAATCTACCCTCTCTTGTTTAGAAATGCTGCACCCAGACTTTGCCTGAATTTTTAGTAGCAGTGTGTTTTTGTAACTTGCCTGAAATTCCCACCTGATTGTGAAAAAAAAAAACACCCACACATACAGTGACAGAAAGGGAAGCACACCAAAAAATCACAAAGAAACAGCAAGCATCCTTCTCCCCCTACACGAGCTCCTTCTTACTCGAGAAGTGCTATTGCACCGTCTCCTTGCTGACTTGTCAATTTACCTGCCCTTTATTAAAGCACAGATGTATGACAGCAGAAATTACTGCAGCCTGAATTACCTTGGAAGTATATAAATACTATTCAGTAGACCTTGATTTCACTGACATTTTCAATTAAAAAAGTAATTACTTGTGAAAATTAAGCACTGTGATATTTATTCCTTTTTTGTTTTGACCTATCTTTCCTTGATCTTTGAAAGTATGAAATGCTGAATGAATTAACTTTTATATATATATGAACAATTTTTGTATTTACTTCACTAATTGCTTTGAGTTGCTGTTTAATACAATATCAGCACAAATGTGAAGAAAGAGCCTGGTACTATAATGAAATTCCAGCTGTTCATCATAACATTGGGTTTGGCTAAACAGTCAAGTTTGGATTTGCAGTGTGTTCAGTAAGAAAGACATAAAATACCAAATACCATTTCAAAAATGCCACTTCAAAAGATTCCTAGTATGACAGTTATCTTTCCTTACTAACTAGATATACATGTGTGTGTATATATATGTGTGTGTGTGTGTATATGTGAGTGTATAAATTGATAAAACCCCACCAGATTATGTGGAACAAGGTTGCCAAAATAGGTTGTCCGTTCCCAGAAGGCATCCCACCATGCTGCTTTTGCACCATCAGTGTACCTGATCGTATCTCTGAAATGATCTGATTTTTTTTTGAGCTCTGATTCTTGGGCACATACATGTGAAATAAAAAACCAGAGCTTATGAAAGGAAATTAAAGGCATTCTGGACATACTGCAAGCAGCAACAGAATGCACAGAATTCTCCTGTAGAACCCCTCCCTCCTATTCCTTAATGTGATTTGAAGCCAAGGATAGGTGAGAGAGTCAGCCTTGTTTTAAGAGGTTTCAAAAGTAGGCATTTTGCTATCAAATACAAAATAGCAGGTTCAATGCCTGCCAACCCAGAATATTTTACATTTTCTAGACAGTGAAGGTTAAAGCTATCCTGCATTCTCATAGTTCTCTCTCTCCTTTCAATCAATCTCATTGATTTTTTTTTAAGGGTCAGAGGCTATACTTTCATTGATCAAAGAAACAGCCTGACACAGCGAAAGAGTCTGCCAATTCCAGACAGATCAATCACACCTTTGTCTGCTTTTGATACATTATGGTTATTTATTCTGCATCACCACGACTTTCTGTCGCATGGCTTTTAATGTAATAATGCTGCTCAGGGACAACAATAAAAAGGGTGGTGGGGAGGGGAAATATTCTATTTAAAATATCTTAAGCCTCTCTGGTATTTCTGAGGGTGGCTTAGGGTGGAACTTGGCCAACTTGTTTGATTTCTTTTCTTTTTTTGCCTTGGAAAAGAGCTCCTGTTCTGGTATTTAGGTGTCCTTGGTCAGCGTTTTGTAGAATTTTATAAAGGCAATCCTTTGAAAATGATTTGTGCAAACTGTTTTAGAAAGCAATTAGATCTTGATAAGTCATCAATTATGATCTAATCAAAGCCATGATTTTCCATGTTTATACACTGGTTTAGAAAAGTTGTAATAAATAGAACGTAACTGATACCCAGCAGAAGCTACTGACTTCTTTATGACTGTAAAATGAAACTCAATGGTCAGCCTAAAATAATGGCTAGGAAATATTGCTGAATAAACAGATATAAGTGCTGAAGAGCTCCTGGCTTTGCAAACTATTGTGCTGAAGGCCGGCTAAAGCTTTAAAAAATTTACTATATGCTCACCGTCTGTTGTGACTGAAAGTTGTAGTCTACTGTTTGTCTTTCTGTAGCATCTGCAAGGAGCCCTTAAAACCACTGTTGGTCTAATATCAAATCTTATATCAAATCTTTTGTTCACATTCAGTAGCTTATCATCTCACAAGCAGTTGCACTACTTCAGAAAAAATCTTTTTGTGATATTTGTTATAAGGAAAAGAATGAAAATCCAGTTCTAAAGGTGAAATTGTAGCCTAAAGACTAGTCGGTGGCAAAACACTCAGTGACTTCACTGGAGTCAGGACTCCACTGCAAGAAGTTATGTCTCAACTACTTCAATTCAAACTACCTTTAACAGAAAAGGGTGCTCATGAGATTTCACAGGACCATACTCTTACAAAGAATTTTAGGAAATTAGCATGTTTCATAGAAAAATAGCTATCAAAGCTGTGATGAGCTCCATGCACCATGCAGCCCTAGCAAAGGCAGTGGAAGTGTTTGTTAAAATAAAGTATGCAAATCTTTGGAGAATCAGGATATCAGGTAATAAGGCACAACCAACATCATTAGAACATGAAAATAAGATATGTAATCCAAACACTTAGCATTAGTTTCTGATTTCATTGCCCCTGCTCCGTAAATTATCTCACATCCCATTTGCAATTACATCAGCGTTGTCATGTAGAGCAAAAGGTAAGTGGTAAACAGAGCTGAAATATTAAACCCATTAAAAAGTTATGAGTTTGACTTGTATTTGTGTGCCACATTTTAAAACCTTTAACTAGAGGCAACTGCCTTCCAGTGATAAACTGCAATGTCTAAAAGACATTGATAAAATGCTACTGCCACGCTCAAGGGCCAGGAGACTTAAAATTGTTCACCGGCTGACAGCATTGCACAAAAACATACAGTTTCTTCTGTAAAGAAATAAAGCTGAATGTGCAACATTTCAGAGAAGTTTTGAATAAGTCTATTTGTCCAGCTTACTTTGCAAAGGCTCTGTAGAAAACAGCACCATAAACACTTTCAGTCCCCACACAAGGGCTAAACAAAGAGTCCTCTTTCTAGCCATTTAATCCAGTAATTTATTTTTTCAACCATCACATAAATCGAAACACAGCTGTAACCAATGACTTGCAGATCCAGTTCCCTGCCAGCTGGATCCTGTTCTGCTGAAGCAGCAAGATTTTTACATTGTTCACTTATGTACATCTGGAGAAATCATTCGGGTTCAAAGGTGACCAGAAAAGCTCTTTAAATAAACTCAACCAACAGTGAAGAGAGGCCTGAGTATCTACAAAAGCTACATAGAGTTAAAAGTTGGTGGGTTTTTTTTGTTGTTTTGGTTTTGATTGTGGGTTTTTTGTTGTTTTGTTTTGGTTTTTAACTACCAAAGAGAGAAGTTTGCCTTTTCAAAACATTTTATGGTGAATTACATGCTCAGCTATGAATTTTAATAACAAATATTTACTATTTCCCAAGAACTTTCAAGCACAGAGACAATGCTCACAAGCTCTCATAGTCAATAGTTTGTGTCCTTATCACATTTTAAAGGATCAACAAAAAAGTTATGATTGAATGAAATAAAATATTGAAAATAAACCTCAATTAATGCATATTAGCTGCTCCCCAAAACGCTGCCATGGCTCGAAAAACAAGCAATAAGAAACTATATACTGTGCATGTATACATTGAACCTAAAATCTCTCAGAAGTCCTTAAAATAGCCTTACTTCAAAAAGTCTGCATCATCCCTTTCTGCATGAGTCTGCTAGTTAGGTAACAAAAATGTTCCTGACATTTAAAACTGCACACAGTGAATTGATTACAATGCATCATTTCCTTTAGAAAAGCAATCACAAAGCAAACCAGCTGAATCTTTGAGAGGTAAATAACTATGACTATTGAAGGCTCGTGCAGTCTGTTTTGCAGATAAAATAGATGCCCAAGTATATTTATGGTGGAGGAGTTTCATTCCTAACCCAGGCCCCACTAACAAAAAACACTTTGCAACATTGAAAGCCCTTGTGCTAGGTCTTATTCATAAGCATGCACTCTTGATTAGAAAAGAACACAGAATTTGTCATTGGATGGGTGTTTCTCTTTAAGCAGGTAAGCAGGTCACATCCAGAACATGCCCCAGTTACTTAAGGAAGGATGCAGTTTCTTTACTGAATATCATCCAAAGATACTTCAAAATTCAGTTAGGGTTTGCTACTGTAATTGCTTCTTTTCCTTTTTTAATACTTACTGTTCTAGCTGGTTTGAAACAATGCTGATAAAAGTATCTTTCCTGCTTGGTACTCAGGCCACATCTCTCTGCCGGCTTGGTGCTACTGCCTATTATCTCCTCCTCACACATTAACTGAGTAGCTACCTCACCTTCAGTTCTTGCTTGTTGTCTACTCTTGCCTTCACCCCCTCACTCCCCCCCTTCACTCATAATTATAGGAATGCACAGTTAAATATGCTGTCTGTGCTTTGTTGTGAAAATAGGAGCATTAAAACAAGTAAAATTACAAAGAAGGAAAATACATCTTTAAAAGACAGATAAACCATATAAATAATCTTCAAAAAAATAACATGCACAACTCATAACCACATAATTACTCCATCACTCTGGGGCAAACTTCAGGGCATTTAGACTTACATTCCTGTCCATTAACATGTATGGATTTACATAAACATTCTAAAATGTAGAATCTAGTAACTAGTTTGCATTTAATTACAATATTTCTGGAAAGCTTTCTCCCTTCAGTTAGTTCCTGATGCACGTTTACCCTTAATTATGGTTGAGTTTTGGCCTGATAATTAATATAAGTATCACAAAAGGGAATGAATTTTGACAGAACATAAGCTGCCACTCCCAGTGACTGAGCTTCTGCAGTGCCTCTTGTGGTTAACTTTGTGAAAATGATCAGCACAATTAAAAGTTTATCTTCGTTTACCATCTATTTCCCACAACTCTCGTTTTATCACCAAGAGCCCTATCTAATTCAGATTCTGTCTTGTCAAAACGATTTGCCTCCATTTTTGTTAAAGAGACTAGGAGTTAGGACATCACCTATGGCTTGTTTTGTACCATTTTGTACCATTATGTGCCCATCTACCTGTTTGCCTAGGGTGTAAGGTAAGTTATATCTGGGTAACTTTCAGTCACAATTTGAAATACACCCTTCAGAGGCCTGGGATCACAGAATCACAGAATGTTAGGGGTTGGAAGGGACTCAAAAGATCATCTAGTCCAACCCTCCCACCAGAGCAAGATCACCTATATCAGATCACACTGGAACACATCTAGACAGGTCTTGGATATCTCCAGAGAGGCAGACTCCACAATCACCCTGGATAGCCTGTTCCAGTGTTCTGTTGCCCTCAGTGAAAAAATTCTACCACATGTTCACATGGAACTTCCTGTGCCTCAACTTCCACTCCTTGTCCCTCATTCTGTCATTGCACATCACTGAGAAGAGCCTGACTCTATCCTCTTGGCACTCACTCTTTACATATTTATAAATATTAATGAGGTCACCCCTCAGTCTCCTCCAAACTGGAATGGAATGGAATGGAATGGAATGGAATGGAATGGAATGGAATGGAATGGAATGGGATAGGATAGGATAGGATAGAATAGAATAGAATAGAATAGAATAGAATAGAATAGAATAGAATAGAATAGAATTAACCAGGTTGGAAAAGACCTTTGAGATCATCAAGTCCAAACTATCATCCAACACCATCTAATCAACTAAAGCATGGCACCAAGTGCCCTATCAAGTCTCTAAACTAAAGAGACCCAGCTCCCTCAGTCTCTCCTTGTAAGGAAGATGTTCCACTCCCTTAATAATTTCTGTGGCTCTGCACTGGACTTTTTCAAGCAGTTCCCTGTCCTTCTTGAATTGAGGGGCCCAGAACTTGACACAATATTCCAGATGAGACCTCACCAGAGCAGAGCAGATGGGGAGGACAATGTCTCTCTAACTACTAACCACAACCCTTCTAATACAACCCAGAGTGGCATTGGATGCTTTGGCCACAAGAGCACTTTTTTGGCTCACAGTCAACCTTCCATCCACTAGGACTCCCAGGTGTTTTTCCCCTTCACTGCTCTTCAGCAGATCAGTCCCCAGTCTATATGTGGTTGTTCTTTCATGGATGGTCTAGGAAAAATAAAGTAGACTGGAGAGAGGCGTTACCTATTTTTGAAAGGTGCCTTTGGTTGTTTAGAAAAACTTGCTTAACTCATGCACATCACAGATGGCAGTGCAGATGGTATTCTGATTTATCCAGGAAAGTAACTCCCATGGCAGACCCTGAGGCAAAAGCTTTGGTGATTTTTATATATCTGTTTTAAAACCTAGGCCCTGCTGAATGAATCTCCCACATGAAAATCCAACTCCCCAAGCTAGAAGTACTGAATCAGATATTTTCAGATCCAACATGCCAGTTTCAGAATGTGCAAAGCCAGATCTTCTATTATTTGATTATTATTTTCTTGTTTGGCAAATTTTATGGGTGCTTCTACCTAGGGGTTTGGTAACTATGCTCATCTTCTATAAGGTGTTCAGTAGTTTACACTGCAGACAGATCTTTACATAGCCTGTACCACTGAGTGCTCTGCAGCAGGGAAGAACTTTCTAAGCCTAGGGTGCGAGACTTTGCATACTTCTGGGTTAAAAACAGAGCTTGTGAATAGAAACTGAAGAGGCAGCCAGAGCTTGCTGCCATTTAAAGATGAGTAATGTTTCCAATCACCTTTTTGGCAGACTCTTGCTCCTGTGCAAGGCAGCAATTCCTGTTTGCCAGTTCCCAGCTAGAGTGCAACCCAGGACCTTCAACTCATAGCATAAATCAGGATATCTGCCAAAAGAGGTGGTCCTTTCTGTCCTCCCTCCTGACCTCAGTCATTTGTTCCTCCACCTTGTTTGTGCTGACACTTGCATCTTACAGCTGCATTGTAAAACAGATTATGGACCTGACCCAAAAAGTAAACCAGAAGAAATATAAGATTAGTTTGCAGCTGGATCAGTCCTTGATCTGACTCATCAAATAGTCACATAAACTAAGGACTATTACAGAGGGCCAGGTGGAAATAGGTGCCACTGGCAAGAGGATGAAGTTCTCCTTTCAGTGGCAACCTGAACTTAGGCAGAATGTAAGTGGCTATATACCTGGTTGAAACCAGGAGCTGTGTGAACCCTCTTCTTTCAAAGTCCCTTTTTCAGGACACTCAGGTTCCCTGCCTTCTGTCTGTGCACTAGCCTTACTACACTTCCTGACATTCATGTTGACCCCTGCAATAATAAAAGCAAAATGTTGTCTGAAGCAAAGATATGAGACTGTATTATGGCCAGAGAGAAATTAGAAGATATAGCTAGAGGATAAAAGACTAGACACTCCAGGAAGTATTATGTAGATGGTTGTTCAAGGTGGTCAGGATAGTAAACGAGATATTAGCAACAGTCAAGTAATACATTAAGGCTATAAATAACTGTGAAATCAGGTACTAACAGTAATTGTACAGCACACAAAGGAGGTACTCAGAAATTTCAGTACACTTGAAATACAAATTACTGCAGAGCTAAGGATATCTGTGACAACAGATTTAAAACCAAGATTAGATCTCTGATTTTCAGACATTATGACATTTATCTGAACTTTGCCAAAAAGGGCTTATATGTACCACATATATAAAATTACTTTCATAGTCTTTTCCTTTCACATATCTCGTTCCACTTATCTCATTTAGAACAGTGTTCCCAGTCAATTATTTACAAAGATAAAATACACTGAGACGCGGTTTTCATAAAGTCCATTATAGTCATAAACCATGCAGTGAGAATCAATAAATTGTCTCTTACCTCTATAGAGCATTCAGGCTTTTTTTCTTTTCTTTATTTTTTTTAAAGCAAGTAACATGCCTACCATTGCTGTAGTTAGTACACTTTTCCCTGGATTTTGATGTACAGGCACACACCACAAGGCAAACATATGCCTTTTCCTTCACCAACAAAACACCCTCAAACACCTCATTTTTGAGATACTGTGTTCTCACACGTGCAATCTGAGAACCACAACATAAGATGAAACATATCATTGTGAAACACAACACATCCATTACTTATGGCAAAAGAGAAAGAAAAAGAGAAAGAGAAGGAAGAGAAAGAAAAAGAAAGAGAAAGAGAAATAGGAGAAAGAGAAGAAAGAGAAAGAGAAAGAGAAAGAGAAAGAGAAAGAGAAAGAGAAAGAGAAAGAGAAAGAGAAAGAGAAAGAGAAAGAGAAAGAGAAAGAGAAAGAGAAAGAGAAAGAGAAAGAGAAAGAGAAAGAGAAAGAGAAAACCAGGAATGACACAATCCAAAGCTAGGTCTATGTTGCGCCCTGAATTCCTAGGCAGAGCATCTCATCACAATGACTGAGCATTTCAGCCCAAAAGGGACCATGCTTCTCTAGGGACCACAGGGTTTGCAGGGGCATTGGCAAATCCATGTGACATGTGCATGTAACACCCTGTCTGGGACCCCATCAGCTGGCTGAGACTATCAATGTGTGCAAGCAGGCATCTTAGAGAACTGTACATACAGGAAAAGAACCAGTAATTTACCATTGAAATAGTCCCCAAAAGGTAATTAATTTTTAAATGAAGTAAATTTGACATAAAGGGCTATCTTAAAGCACTTCATTTACACAGCCACAAGAGGACATGGATTTGAGCATGGACCTGAGGTATAACAGACTAAAACCAACTTCTCTTCATCTTTGGTAATTAGGTTGGAATGACACCCTTAAAGCCAGTTTCCTGTGTGAAATCCTGCTGTATGAGCCTTGGCCTTGCTTTTCCAAGGTTCAAAACTGCATTTTTGGATGGCAGCACAATGAAACTGAGTAAATCCTTCTCAATACATCTATGTTATCCATGAAGAAGTGAAAGCTGCACTAGATGAAAAAAAATCTTATATGAATAAGCATGAAGAGTTGGATTTAAGGGCATCCTTGCTCAATATCTTGTCTTCAACACTGCACATAAATGGCTGCTAAAGTTCTTGCTTTGACTTGGCTAAGTGCAGATGATCCCTCTAAAAAATGATCATGAGGTGGCTATAAGGAAAGAGAACTGGTTTGGGTATTACTGAAAGAGTTTCCAGGTGGGAAAAATGAAACAGTACAGAATTTTAGCAACTTGACTTGGGGTATTGAAGGAGGACAGAGGGTAAATGTAGCATCCTCTGAAACATGCTGGTCTTCTGTACTCACTGAAACTTTTGTTTCCCATTTCCTTTCTGTTTTCCATGGATATTATTACAGTAATTTTAAAGCTTCTTTGGAATTGCTTCAGAGAGGTAAAATTCCATACTATGTTCAACAGTGGTTGCCACATGGCATTTGAAAATAAGTTTTCTGGTGCAAGGGATCTCTTGTTACTAATGCACAAACTACCTCATACAGTCAGGCTGTGAAGTTTGCTGAGTGAAGTTACCCAAGGAGACAAAGCAGCAAAGCCAACAATACCCAACGATGACAACAGGTAGCCAATAGTAATGTGGGTTTTAATAATTACTTTTGTTTTCTCTCTCTATCCTGGAACCCTTTGGGGATCATCCTGGGAGCTTTGCAAAGAGGGAACAGTCGTAATACAACTCCTAATGATGACATCAGGTATTTCAACTACATATGGGAAGTTCAGAAAGCCAGTTTAATGGTGCTTTCTCTAGGTAACTCTGATTAAAATGTAGTTAAAAGCTCTTATTTTCTACATGTTATTAAAATATGTCACTGACTATTTTAAAGGGAAAATATACAGAAAGCTGAGCAAATATACTACTGTGTAACACAATTGGAGCATTTAAGTCCTTTATCAAGCTACAAGCCAGCAACTATTCTTACAGTTTTTCTATTATTGGACAGAAACATCATACCTTGAATATGGTATAGACACATGAACAACAGTTGTTTGAAAAACTAATTGTCAATCTTTTCTGTGAATTTTAGTTAGGACTTTCTGAGTGAAAAAACCTCTCATCTAGCCAAATAGAATAGAATTAACCAGGTTGAAAAGACCTTCGAGATCATTGAGTCTAAACTATCAACCAACACCATCTAATCAACTAAACCACGTGCCTCATCCAGTCTCTTTTTAAACACCTCCAGTGAAGGTGACTCCACCACCTCCCTGGGCAGCACATTCCAATGGCCAATCATTCTTTCTGTGAAGAACTTCTTCCTAACATCCAGCCTAAACCTCCCCTGGTGCAGCTTGAGACTGTGTCCTCTTGTTCTGTCACAGGTTGTCTGGGAGAAAAGACCAACCCCCACCTGGCTACAACGTCCCTTCAGGTAGTTGTAGACACACATTTTTCCCTTTCTCCCATGGAAAATTAATTCTTTAACTGTTAACTATCTTAATAGTCATACTTATGTATTCCCTAAATATGAGTGGTGTAAATGAGTGCTGAAATATATTCTGTTCATTATTAATCTTACATCTCACCACTTTGTTCTACCATTTTGGGAAAAATACCTACATGGAGGGGAAAAAAAAAAAAGAAATAAAAATGAAAAGAGGAAGTAAGGAAAGGAAAGCCTGTAAATTATCAGGTGGGAGTCCACATTCTGAAGTCTTGGCACAATTATTAGTGCTTATGATTGTGTGTCCTGGAATCCTCTCACCCTAAGTTCTTCCAGGTTGAATTCAGTTCTTAATGGGCAAAGCCTGATTGATTCATTGTCTACTCTGAAGACAGGACTTTTAGCAATAAAACCATCATCCATTATTTTCCAACAGATTAATCAAGTAGAGTGAAATTGGCAATGCTTTAAGTGACTGTAACTAGTGATTTCTCAAGTAAGCATATACAGAACATATATGAAATTCAGCTTACACAACATATTTTCTTAGTCATACAAACTCCATTTTCTGAATTTAAGTATGTATATAAACAGTGTACATTAAAGTGAATTTTATCCAATCATGGTATAAATGACCACCATGTACTTAGCAGCTCTGAAAGGTCAGTGGGAAAAGCAGTGATAGGCATAAGTGCCAGTAAAACTCATTATTGTACTAAACAAGGTAGGGGATCAGGAGAGACGGATAATAAATGTTTTAAATGTCATTATTTTGGATAAAAATGAAGGCAATTTTATATTTTCCAGGGAATAACTTGCAACACATGGATCCAGAAAATACATGGAAAACTCAGTGCTGAAGGAGAGCTCATAGGTTACAAACATTTGCACTTCCATTTTGATATAAAAGGAAAGTACTGCATATCATACTTGAAAGGTCTCAGGGCAGAAAGTTTGCTCTACAGAATTTTTCTGCATATAGTTCTTATAGGTAACCTACAGAAAGCAAACTGTAGGAGAATATTTTCTTATTTTCAGTGGCTACTGAGGCATAGCTCAATTTGCCCTAAAACAAGATGTACCAGCCAAATGCACCTTCACTAGTTGATTGCATTCTGGCCATCCTGTTATCCAAAATACTTTCACAATCTGGAAGGATTTCAGAGAAAGATTTTCAGATACTAGAGGACTGTCAGGAGAGGTAAATATCTAAGTAGTTGCAACAACAGCCTACAAGTATTTGTTTGGCATTAACTCCATGGCAAAAGCAGAGTTTTTCAATACAGAGTCAGATGTAGGAGAAATGAGAGAGAAATCAGAATGTCTATTTGTGGAACTAGCAATGCCTTCTCACAATGGAAGCATTACTTCAAGACAATGGTTAACATCTACAAAACTAATGTACACCAAATGCAAGTGTGGACTAATCCTTTAGGGGCTCAACAAGCATAATGTATCATGCTCTTATGCACTTTCATATTAAAATGAGGAAGTCAAAGAATCACATTAGTGGAATGAATCAATAGACTCCAGAGCATGGCAGCAGTTCAAGGGAAAATAGTTTCACCTGTCTTGTTGGAGATTGAAAGGAGATGGCAACAGCAAAATCACAGTGAGAATTCTGCAACCTCTCCACTCATAAAACAGAGGTTTTATGAGGATATGGAAATACTGTAAAAGGACTATTTAATGACAAAAAAGCATTTAAAATTCCCCTCTTGACAAGAGGAGTTCTGAGGAATTCAGAGACAGTTTGCAAGTTTATGAAAGGACTTAGGGCAAGCCACAACTTCCAGAAAGAAGCACAGAAAGCAAACTGCAATGATAGAATAGAATAGAATAGAATAGAATAGAATAGAATAGAATAGAATAGAATAGAATAGAAGCAAAAACAAAATAAAGAACAACTGCTAACAGCATAAATGGTCTGATGAATAGAATAGAATAGAATAGAATAGAATAGAATAGAATAGAATAGAATAGAATAGACCAAACCAGGTTGGAAGAGACCTTCAAGATCATCATGTCCAACCCATCAACCAATCCAACCCACCTAAACAACTAACCCATGGCATCAAGCACCCCATCAAGTCTCCTCCTGAACACCTCCAATGATGGTGACTCCACCACCTCCCCATTGGCTTGCCTTGGAGTTATGGGTAACTATTAAAAGGCTTCAACTAATTTCTTTAGTTTAGGAGTTTTCTGAGATTTTTTTACTGTTATCATGATATGGAACAGCCTGAGAAAATATGAGGCAGTAATACATGTCTAAGCAAAATCTGGACCTTTTCCTTATGCTGAGAACCCAAATATATGTGAGCAGGTTTCACCTACACCAAGTTCAAACTAATTTAACAAAAGAGGATGTCAGACCTCTTACCTCCCTATTCTACAAAAACCTATGCACCAGAAGTTCCATAAGCAGACTGCATCATGGCCACCCCAATGAACAACTTTTAATGGATTATTACACGACAATCTTGAAGGTCTCTTCCAACCTGGTCTATTCTATTCTATTCTATTCTATTCTATTCTATTCTATTCTACTCACAAATCCAATCTTTTTTGTCAAGCATCTCAAAAACTGCAGTTGTTTGATCAACTGCATATTGGACTTTTCTCCTCAAATCTGTTTTAATTGGTTTCTTACATAATGCTAAAAAGAATACTCTCATCTTACACTTTCCTTATTCTCCTCTCATGTGTATCTCTTGCAAGCATACTGTGTAAAGATAGGTGTTGTGACTGTGTGACAGTTCTTGGTAAGACAGATATGTTTCTTACAAAATTGTGTAGATAATTTGCTTATACCATATGTGATTTACTATTATCCTTACTTTTGAACTGTAGGGAGACACATGTAACATGTTTACTGGTTGATAGTAGGCTGAACATGAGCCAGCAGTGTGACCAGGTGGCCAAGAAGGCCAATGGCATCCTGGCCTGCATCAGGAACAGTGTGGCCAGCAGGAGCAGGGAGGTCATTGTGCCCCTGTACTCAGCATTGGTTAGGCCACACCTTGAGTATTGTGTCCATTTCTGGGTCACTCAGTTTAGGAAAGACATTGAGGGCTTTGGAACACAAGCCCTATGAGGAGAGGCTGAGGGAGCTGGGGTTGCTTAGCCAGGAGAGGAGGAGGCTCAGAGGAGACCTTATTGCTGTCTACAACTACCTGAAGGGAGGTTGTAGCCAGGTGGGGGTTGGTCTCTTCTCCCCGGCAACCTGTGACAGAACAAGAGGACACAGTCTCAAGCTGCACCAGGAGAGGTTTAGGCTGGATGTTAGGAAGAAATTCTTCACAGAAAGAATGATTGGCCATTGGAATATGCTGCCCAGGGAGGTGGTGGAGTCACCATCACTGGAGGTGTTTAGGAAGAGACTGGATGGGGCACTTGATGCCATGGTTTAATGGATTAGATGGTGTTGGATGATAGGTTGGACTTGATGATCTCAGAGGTATTTTCCAACCTGGTTAATTCTGTTCTATTCTAAATGCATTGACAGTAAGTACCTTTAAACTGGGGACTGACTGGTATAAGTACACAAGTGTAAATTGGGGGCTAACTGGTCTAAGCACAGCTGTATTAAATGGAAAGAAGTGAAACAACTGGTAGCAGTAAGACTAGAATGTACTAAAATCAGTGGAATCTTACTATACCATGTTATAAATTTTCTAAAATACTGTAAGACTCTGTGATATGAAATTAATATCTGCTCAGTTAGGATTGTCTCTTAAAAGACAATGGTATTTTAAAATATTCTTATTTTCTCTTTCAACCGTGCCTATGAATATGAATAATTTCGTTTTATATTAATGATAACCCTTGTGTGAAATAAAAAAGGTTTGAGGACACCTTACATAAAGATTGAGGCAAAAAGTAAATCATTGTTTCATGATCACAACACTGTTTTGTTCTTTATCCCTTTAACTTGCATGTAAATAATATTTACATAGAATCATAGAATCAATAAGGTTGGAAAAGACCTCAAAGACCATCAAGGCCAACTTGTCACCCAAGACCTCATGACTAATAAACTATGGCACCATGTGCCATGTCCAATCCCCTCTTGATCACCTCCAGGGACGGTGGCTCCACCACCTCCCTGGGCAGCCCATTCCAATGGCTAACAACTCTCTCTGTGGAGAACTTTCTCCTCACCTCAAGCCTAAGCTTCCCCTGGTACAGCTTGAGACTGTGTCCTCTTGTTCTGGTGCTGGTAGCCAGGGAGAAGAGACCAACGCCCTTGTGGCTACAACCTCCCTTCAGGTAGTTGTAGAGAGAAAGAAGGTCTCCCCTGAGCCTCCTCTTCTGCAGGCTAAGCAACCCCAGCTCCCTCAGCTTCTCCTCATAGGGCTTGTGCTCAAGGCCTCTCCCCAGCCTTGTTGCCCTTCTCTGGACACGTTCAAGAGTGGGACACAATTGTTTTGTGTTTTACAACACAAAACTCATATGTTTTTTTCAA
The DNA here is from genome assembly GCF_026170545.1 of Melanerpes formicivorus. Classification (NCBI taxonomy): domain Eukaryota; kingdom Metazoa; phylum Chordata; class Aves; order Piciformes; family Picidae; genus Melanerpes; species Melanerpes formicivorus. The sequence continues at coordinate 6,236,705 of NW_027142363.1, read as the reverse complement.
CCCATGTAGGAATGTTTGATAACACTGTTTGATAGCTCATACCAAAAGCATACATATTTTCTGTGGTTAATGAGATAGAAAGAAATCAGTATTAATGTATTAAACATAGATGAATAAATTGTCTCTAAAAGAAGAATCTGATTATAAATCAAATGGATTTGAGCACAATAACAGAAATAGCTATGGTTAAGATCCTGGTATTTTATAACGCAGATGCTGCTGAATTTAAAACATTCCATATCATGCAGATATTTTCAGGGAGCTGAAAAATCTGAAGCAGCTGAATTTTCTTTAAGGAGATGGAAACTTGTAATGACCAGGGTAGTGATATTTAGGGAATTAATGAGATATTCCATTAATATACATCATGTGGAACTGCTATTACACTCTGAAAAGAACGAATAGACCACTGTTCCGTGTCTGGAAATGATCAGCAGTCAATAACTTCATTCTCTTATAAAGCACTTAATTTTAAAAGGAAAGAAGTTCTGTAACCTCAACAACTCTTCAGTATATGGTTTGAATCAGAACTATTGCTACTTCTAGCGCCACTGCACATACTGTTCTTATTCACACAAATGTTTAACATTCTTCATTCTAACAAGGAATTTCCCTAAATTAAGTTTTGTGGTAACAGGCTGCAGATTAATTGCATTTGTATAAAAGCTAGAGCTGGCTTATTCTTTTTGATTCAGGCTTTTGTGTGATTTATGTTTATGCAAATAAACTGAGCAGAAGCAAAGAAAGGGTATATACATGAGCTAAATTCTCCTTCATGATGACTCTCTGCAGTAATAATATGGCTATAATACAATGGTTTGGTGTTTGTTGGCTTAGACTAGACCAAACTAACAGTCATAGACTCATGGAATCATAGAATGGTTTGGGTTGGAAAGGACCTCCGAATGTCCTCTGCAGTAAGCAAGGACATCCTCAACTATATCAGGTTGCCCAAACCCCGCTGAGCTTCTCCTTGTATCTCCAGGGATGGGGCTTCAACCACCTCCTTGGGCAACCCATTCCAGTGTTCCAGCACCTTCATAGTAAAAACTGGTTCCTAACATCCAATCTAAATCTACTCTTCTCTAGTTTGAAACCATTTCCCCTCATCCTATCTCAACAGTCCTTTGTAAACAGCCTCTCTCCATTCTCTTTGTAGGCCTCCTTCAGGTACTGCAAGGCTGCTATTACCTCTCCCCAGAGCTTTCTTTCCTTCAAGCTGAACAATTCCAGCTCCCTCAGCCTGTTTTCATAGGAGAGGTGTTCCAACCCCCTGATCATTTTTGTGGCCCTTCTCTTGACCCACTCAGTCAGGTCGAGGTGAGGTCTCACCAGAGCAGAGCAAAGTGACAGAATCACCTCTCTGGATCTGCTGGCCATGCTTCATTTGATGCAGCCCAGGATGCAATCTGCCTTCTGGGCTGCAAGCTCACACTGTCTGCTCATGTCTAGCTTCCCATCCGTCAGCACCTCCAATTCCTTTTCATCATTATATGCATCATCATCAATCATCATTAGCTACATCACCCAACAGACACTATTAGGCAGAGTTATAGTTATCTGTATTCCCTTATACCACATTTTCAGTTTAGCTTTGAATTTTGTGGGTTCCTAATGCTGAAGAGTGTGGGATAATTTCAAGCTGGTTTCAATATTTCTGGAGTGCATGCTACTTTCAGTTATTTCTCTTCAGACTTAGTGCTCCTCTAGTTTAGACATACAGAGGGGTTTCTGCTTATGCAAAAAAAAATGTAAATTGAACAGGCAATTCAAAAACTTATTTTATTACAAATATGAAGTTTTGCCTGCAAACCAATCTCCCTTCCTCTCTCCCTCCATCCCTTCCTTCTTTCCTGTCTTCTTTCCTTCCTTCCTTCTTTCCAAATTCCTTCCTTCCTTCTTTCCAAATTCCTTCCTGTCTTCCTTGCTTCTGAATTAATTCCTTTCTTCTCCTTATTTCCCTTTCCTCCTCCTTTCTTCCTTCCTGAATTCATTCCAAACTCCTTCCTTCTCCTTCCTTCCAAATTCCTTCCTTCCCCTTCCCTTCTTTTCCCTTCCCCTCTTTTCCCTTACCCATATAGTTCAATACATAAAAAATATTTTAGAATCACAAAAATGTACCAAGATGGATGCAGCAAAATAACTCAAAAATTACAATATCCTTATACCCTTTACTCACATCTTTCAGCTCCTGTTCTTTCTTCCCAGACTTCTCAACCTACATGCCCAGAGTCCCTTCCCCATGTACAAATAAATGTGCAGCCACTTGTATCCCATTCCTCATATCCTCTCTTATTTAGCATGTCTCTTCAATGTCCTTCCTCCTCTTACATCCTCTTATACTTCCTATCACACAAGAAATCATCTTCCCTATTCCTTCCTTCCTCTCACAGGTATACTCTGCCTCTTGCTTCTTTCTTCACAGAGTACTTCAGGCACAAAAATTTGGTTTGGGGAAAGGAAAAAAAAATCTATTAGTTAATGCCTTGTTAGTTCCTCCCTGTTTGGAACATTAATTTCTAAAACTTATTAACATATACTGGTAAATATTAAAGGAAAATATTGTCTTTTAAAAATAACTGACAGAATTAAAGCCCAGATAATCTATTTTTTCATGCCCTGAAATCTCAGCTTTAAAGAAAACATGCAGAGAGAAAATAACTAGGAGACTGGCAGCTAGTTGTGGCAGCTGCAATATATGTTCTGTGTTTGGTAAATTCCTCTTAGCTACTGAAAAAAGGGCATAGATTGCAAGAAATTAGAATGTATTTTTCAGTGAACATTTTGCAGTGAAACCCTCTCAGATTCCTTTTAAAGCTCGTTGCTCAAAGCTCCAAAAATGAGAAGTTAACTGAACAGATATGGAGTGTGAGAGTTTGGAAAAACAACAAAAAAAAAAACCAACAAAAAACCAACAGAACAATCCCCAAGAAAGAAAAAGTATTACTGTTCCACTGTTTAGTAAGTAAAGTTTAACTAAGGTTTTCCCTTCTTAAAATAGTTGCACATCAAAACTGATTTGTTGTGAAGCATTTAAATTCTATCAAAAATTTCCTTACCAAGATGGTTTTGCAGACTTGCATTAAATCTCTGATGATGCTTCTGAGTGCAAGTTCAAAGACATTCAAGTCCTGATCAATAAAACTGGAAGTCAGTATCGCAAATCACATCGTCCGTGAAGAACTGTCATTAAATTAGAGTAAAATCGAATTACACAGTAACGAGCAACAGCCTCTCCATGTATGAGAAGGTATCCTTCTCACAAATCTCCACTCACCCAGAGATGCCTGCAGCCTGACATTTGCTCTGGGCTTGCAGGGTCACATCATGGTGAGGATTCCTATGTCCTTGGCTCCCAGCTTAGGGAGCTGTGCGGGCCTAGCCCCACGTCCTTGAATCACAGCCCTTATCCGCTTTGGTATTTCCAGCAGCTCACACAGCTAATAAATAATGCATTCATCAGGCAGACTGCATGTTTACTTTCTTAGACCAACACTTGAACCTTTTTAGACAAAACACCCAACCTGACAGATAGCTAAACTCAATTCCTTTCTTTTGAGCACAACACTGCCTGTACCTGTCCTTGGTGGGGCAGTGGGACAGCAGTAGCCCTTGTGTCACCCCTGTCCCAACACAGCAGAAGGGTTTTTGAGCTCCCCTGGCTGGTATGACAGTGCTCACTCGTACTAAGGACAGAGGCACAAGTGCTTGGTTAGGACTCCCTGCCACTGCTTACCTTTACAGCAGCAGGCTGGGAACAGTGAGTTTTCTCACTGAAGACCGTTTCTACCACAGTACAGGGCCAGAGGAGAGAAGGAGTTGTATGACCCTTTTGAGTACCTGCATGGATGGCAACAGCATAAATAAGTGCACCAGGTGTGCAAATTGCTTTCTATTTAAGTTGTTAGCCTCAATCTGCACACAGCACAAAGCTTTAAACTAAATCTCATGAAACACTCAAATTTTTCAAAGCTGCAAGTATTCTCTCTCTGGTTTTAATTGCCTTGCTTTACAACAGTAATAAGAGACAAACTAGGACATTATTTTCTCATTAAAGTCTGTAAGAATACATTGGTACTCCATGTTTAGGCAAGCAACTTCTGTTCAGAAGCATGATGCAGACACAGCACTGACTGGCTTCTATGTCCTGCAACTGGGTCACTCATTATGAAGCTGTAAAAACACCTGTGCATGTGAAGTTTCACTGTTAAAACTTGCCCTTATGTTGTAAATCAACAAGATTCAGGCCCTGAAATGACCAAAGCCTTTTAGGGAAAAGATAGAATCACTTGAAAATTGTACATTAAGTATGAGGTAAGTTTTCACGCTTGTCACTAAAATGTATAGTTTGGCCATTAGATTTCAAGGATGAAATAATAATAAAGATATCTAAAAATGTTTCTTTTATCAGAAGCTAGACACTTCCAAAGAACAATATATCTTATGGTATTTTATAATAAAGACTTTTGAAAAAACATTATATCATCACAGGAATCCTGTATTTCACAAGTCACATCCTGAGTACATGCCATCTAAAGACAAAAATACATGTTAAGCAAACATCTCCCTGTGGCTAGGGCCATACTACCAGTTGTGGTACATGAGGTGGACTGAAGCATGTAGTCTTATCTCCAAATATTTGTGGACCATAATCAAAGTAGGTTGACTACTAGTGAGAGTTTTCAGACTCTGTATTATTATACAGCCAACAACAAGACACAAGGGCACTGTACAAAGGAGCAAGATACAAATGCTCTCTCTAAAGAGGTAGTTTTTGCAGGGGTTTGTGAAGTTATCATAGCTAAGTTCCCACTTGAAGATTTCCTCCTGACATGGAAAGCTTACAAAATTGTCTCAGAAAACTAATTGCAATGAATGAGATGAATAATTTTGGAGTTCTTTTCTTTCTTTCTGCCTTCTTTCCTTTCTTTCTTTCTTCCTTCCTTCCTTTCTTTCTTTCTTACTTCCTTTCTCTTTCTTTCTCTCTGTCTCTTTCTCTCCCTTCCTTCCTTCCTTCCTTCCTTCCTTCCTTCCTTCCTTCCTTCCTTCCTTCCGTCCTTCCTTCCTTCCTTCCTTCCTTCCTTCCTTCCTTCCTTCCTTCCTTCCTTCCTTCCTTCCTTCCTTCCTTCCTTCCTTCCTTCCTTCCTTTTCTTTCTCAATCTCTCTCTCCCTTTCTCTCTCTCTCTCTTTCTTAATATTACTGCAGTGCCATGCAAAAAATCCTAACAGCACACATACAAAAAATACATATCAAACATTTCTGAGACCAACCCATTTTCTCAGACATGTAGATCTGTTTTGGTATTGCAACCATCACAAGGTTAGGTCTATGTTAGGGAAAAGCAAGCTTTACAGACTTTGCTTGAAAAATATTAGTGTCACAGATCTTAAGTACACTCAATCCCATGGTCTCAATACAAACCTACAAATGTGACAGTACCAAACAGCTTAGTCTCCTTCCCAAGTTGGAGAGTCATAACAGAGAGCCTCATGGAGGATTTGGTTTGAGTAAGCTTTTGCTTTCTGCTAAAGCTATGAATATAACAGTGACCTCACTTTTCTCTCAAGCCGTCTGGGTATTCTCTGTCCATTCCTGTTGCCAGTATATCTGCAATGCTCTACATTCTTTGCCATGACTATCATGATGCCAGGAAATGAAGAATCGAATAAGGACCAGTGGAGTAATATGTGTGAATCAAAAGTATATTAAAAGTATGGAGATAGAACAAGAAAAATGAAGGGACCTGCATTTCCCAGCTAAATCACTCTCTCAGCCATGGAGATAAAGCTTTACCTGAGGACAAACACAATATTCAGATAAAGGCAATATATTAGTAATGTAGCTGTGTTAACTACATACAATAAAATTTTAAGTTGTAGCCCTCCACTTTCACCTAACCACAAAAGCAAGTGGGCAGTACACAAGTCTGTTCTGAGTCTTAGAAAAACAATTTACCTGCTTTTCTGTACCTACACTCTTTCACTGCAGTTCTTGGTGCAATGGTTGCAGCATATAAGAATCAGTCTTACTCAAGCCAGACAACTACATTAGTCAGAAAGCCTCAAAGTGGAGTTGTTCACAGGAGAGGTCTTTCTATTCAAAAGCATTAATAACAAAGTCAGTGGAGAACAATGGTATCCATGCCTTTTCTTCTCTGAGACCAGCTAACATGTCAATAACGTTTGCAAAAGACGGGATAAGGAGCCGGGAGCCAGGTACTTCTGAACAAATGAGAATATCACAGAATCATAGAATCAATACGGTTGGAAAAGACCTCAGACATCATCAAGTCCAACCTGTCACCCAACACCTCATGACTACTAAACCATGGCTTCAAGTGCCACATCCAACCCCTTTTTGAAGACCTCCAGGGACTGTGACTCCACCACCACCCTGGGCAATACATTCCAATGGCTAACAACTCTCTCTGTGAAGAACTTTCTCCTCACCTCAAACCTAAACTTCCCCTGATGCAGCTTGAGACTGTGTCCTCTTGTTCTGGTGCTGGTAGCCTGGGAGAAGAGACCAACCCCCTTGTGGCTACAACCACCCTTCAGGTAGTTGTAGACAGAAATAAGGTCTCCCCTGAGCCTCCTCTTTTCCAGGCTAAACAACCCCAGCTCCCTCAGCCTCTCCTCACAGGGCTTATGCTTGAGGCCTCTCACAAGCCTCGTTGCCCTTCTCCGGGATTCCTTCTAAACATTTCACCACATTCTTTGCCTAAAAAGTTTTAAAGACATTCACCTTACTTGAAGACAAGAAATTATATGTCCAAGTAAAACTCAGAATTTTCATTTGTTGAAGTGGGATGAAAAAATCAGAAAGTACATGGAGACAGAGCAAAAGACATTTTGTAATGACTTTCAGCTTTCATAATGCCAATCTTTAGCGTTATTTACAACAATTTAAAATACATCATGCCAAATATACTGACTTCTGTTGGCTCACATATTTCTGACTGCTCTGCTCTGTTTCAGCAGCATGAAATTACTAAAACCTCTGGATTAATGTCAGCTTTATTCCATGGAAGGGTGGTGAAATAGCTGGGCCCAAAACACTCAATCTGTGTTAGGTCATCTGATCCATAGATATTAACTCAGAGACATCCCTTTAATTTTATTTTCTTTAGACCTGCCCCTGGACACAGGCACTGTGGACTGCAGAAGGAAATCCAAACTCTCCCCAGCTGTCTGAAGGACTTAGCTCTTAAGACAAACAGGATCTGGCATTAAAGTGGGTTTTTGTCATGCTGTAAGTTTCTGTGTTGGGAACCAAGGCTAAAGCCTTGGATCACACTTAATCTTTACCAAGGAAATTGTGGCAAGCAAAGGGTGTTGACCAGGTCAGTGTCATTGCAGACATTTTTTTCTCTAGGATCTAACTTGTGAAATGATGAGGACCTGGGTCTCCCAGAGAAACAGATGGGAGTTGCAGATAAGTTGGATCTCAAGATTTGGCTCAAAACATCCCCATAGCTATTTCTACTATATGTAAGAAGCAAAGACACAAAGATGACAACGTTATGGCTTGCTTACAGGAATAGACTCTGTTAGATGGGCCCTAGATTGGAGCACATCCATGTGTAGCCATGTTACAAAGCGCATGCATTTCCTACAGAAGCAACTCAGCAATACGAGTACAACATGACTGAACTAATATTCCAACCACAGTGTAAAGGAAAAAGAGGCCAAACTTTGCCTAAAACAGACAATATGTTTTATGACTTTAAAATGAAATCACAGAAGACCTAACTCCATCCAGCTGTTCTTAATAGAGGTTCCCCCCCCTCTTTGTTTTTCATTCTCTGCTGTAATCCACTTCAAAATTACCTCACAGTCTCGTTCATTTTCCCTTGTAACTCAATAACTCTTACCAAAACAATGTATTGCACATTGCAGGATAGAAAAAATCCTAAATTATAGAACGGAGAAAGATACAGAAAATGTATATTCATTAAAGCTGGCGATGCTGCGGTGAAAATGTTCATAGGAACCTGCAACTATGCTTGACAGAATAGCAAATTTATGGTGCATTTAAAGAACAGATGAAACATTCCCACATTTACTGCATCAGCCGTTTCTCGTTGATTCAGCTTAGTATAAACAATCGCTCTTATTCTGCAACTAATTGAAGAATTAATATAAAAGGATCAAACACCTGTTGCTCTGTTGGCAGAAAACAGCAATTACAATGTTTCTTTCCAGTCCACGAAGTACAAAAGAAAAATGTTGAAATAGAAAAGGGAGAAAACATACTGGTGATCAAGGTCCTTTTGAATTCAGAGGATGTTACAGCTTTTATTCAGATTGTGAGTGGTCCCTGTTAAGCTTCATTGGTTGATGGAGGTTTCCTCTTTATCTCCCTATTTAGCCACTGCCCCCTCAAGCGTTTTCCATTAGCTTGGAGTAGCTCTGATTCACTCAACCTCCCATCTCCCCTTTTCCACACGCTATAAGACAGGCTCAAAATCCATTGTACATTCACCTAACTGTCATGTGGATCCTCTTTACCAATTTCCTATTACAAACATTAATCACCGAAAATAAATGCCATTAAAAAGACAGACTAAATCCATTTTCTTCTCCTCTTTTTATTCCTTATCTAGGAAAGTGGTTAGGCAAGCTGAGACAGAAATAGTCAGACACAGGGACCTGTAAGCAAGTGATTTTTCTGAATGGGTGGAACTGAAAGGAAAACAATAACCAAAACACAAGCAAGCATCAAATCCACTTAAAATAAACATTCTTAACTTTCCTTGCTGATGTAAAACCTAAACCAATTAAGCCTTGGAAATGTCAAATATTTTGTTATGGTCATCTGCAGTAAAAGTAAAGCATGGTGCTTTACTACTTTGCAGGGTGCAAAATAACCTGGAGAAAACTATTTGCTGTTAACTTGGGAGCACTAGGACCACATCACTCACCCCCACCTGAGACAGACAGTTGTCAACCTTTCCTCATCCTACAGGAGCTCACATCAGTGCTGCCCCCTGATCACTCAACTACAATTAACAATTCATATTTTTAATGACAAATTATTGCATTCAACTCCTCTTCACCTTTTATAGGAGGGAAAAAAAATAAAAGGGAAAAAAAATAAAAGGGAAAAAAAAAAAAATAAGGAGAGACTTCTTTACTTTGAGGGTGACAGAGATCCAGAACAGGCTGCCAAAAAGCTTGTGGAATTGCCTTCTCTTGAGACTTTCAAAAGCCCACTGGACACCTTGCTGTTCAACCTGATCTAGGTGTACTTGCATTAGCAGAGGGGTTGGACTACATGATCCCTAGAGGTCCCACTCAATCTCTACCATTCTATGATTCCTCAAATCATAATGGAAAGATAGGCACGGCCCTCTTGTCTCTTGCTTCATAGCTATTTCTCAGAATGGCTAGACTCACTATGTTTTCTCTTTGATCAGATACCTGCTTATGGGATGTACACATCTCAAGGGACTTGGCTTTTTTTTTCCCTTTTTCCAGAAGGAAGACTGAAAACAAGCATGAAATGGGACTGCATAACTTGGGACATAAACCTCCACAGGCACACCTTCATCTCCCTACTCAGCTTGTCATCAATTACACATGTTTTTTCCTCAGTGCATTGTGACATTACTTTTTTAAAGAAGGCATGTCAGACATTGCCTGAGGAGAGTAAATTCTGTCCATGGCACCCAGCACTGGGCTGGGAAGCGCCACCACTAGCAGTGCCCAGTACATTGGGAACCACTTATATAGGGAATGTGACTTCTCCAAGTTCTGCTGAGTTAGGAAGATGCAAAAGAACTTCATCTGGAGCCAAAAATGACAATGGCATTGTGGGTCAGAGCAGATTGACATAACTGTGAAAAGACACAGACACCGAGACCCCAGTGTGGGAGCAGGCTGAGCAACATGTGAGTCACAGCAAGGTGGAAATGCAGGCAGAGCAGCAGGTCATTTGGATCTGTGTTCCAGTAAAGATCAGGATCAACCTGAGATAATTCCCACCATTATCCAAGCAGAAGCATGCAATGTATTTTGGAAAATATTCTAAGGGCAGAAATATTAATTTTCCCTTCAAAAAGAATGTGCTCCTATATAACAACAGCAACAAACATCAACTGCATTAAGATAAGCTATTCCTATGAAGAAAGAATAAAGAGTCAAGGATTTGATGATATTTTTTCTTGTTTCATAATTCAAAATAAACTTTTAAAGAGTCCCTGCTAATGGAATTAAAATCATGATCAGTCTTTCCTTAAGTGTCTGCAGTACATAGTCACAGTCCATTAAGACAACGTGTTAGCATGGTTCATAACAGGATGTAAATGAAATAATCAAGTCATCAAGACTATTTCAGCATCAGTAAAGCCTCACAGTGATCATTATGTACAACCATAACACAATACTTTTTTGCATACATTCCCTGATCAGATTAAAGTGGTGATGAATTCCTCGATGGCTCAAGTGTGCTCCAAGGAAAGCTAGAAGGTTGTACAGTTAACTCCCAGGGTGTAACTCTAAACCATACAACCTACTACCTCAACCCGGATGCACACAGCTTCCGATGGTGACCATAAAGTCTTCTTCATTTCTTCAGCCTTTCTTTGAAAGGTGACAGCAGCTACAATAGGCCTTTATATTTTCCATAGGGTAGGCTTTCAACTGCAGTTATTCCCCACTTTTCAGATGATAAGGCATATTCTTAGATAGATTTTTCTACTACAGAGGTAGAATTTCTGTCCTATCCCGTTTACATATGTATAAAGATATATACATATGTGTTTGATGTGTGCATATATACATATACATTTGATAGGAATAGTGCAAGTCCAGATATGTTTCTGGAAATAAATGACTTGTTGGTCTTATTTTACAATAAGAATAAAATATAAATATCTTCTCTTATTTTCTACTTTTATTTTTTTTTAATGTAATACCTTGTAATGGTATATTTAATAAAGCCAAGAAATGGTATATTCTATTCTGCCGCACTGCAAACCCTACAATTCCCTCACATCTCTTTGTTATAGGAAGATGTTAAGCCAAAGGTACTTAAAGGAACTGATAAAAGAGCAAATCACTCAATCAAATTTGGAGATAAGGCAATGGACAAGAGAAGCGCTCCAAGAACATGTATGCTCACTTGGGCTTGTTGTCAAATATCACTGCAGTGCCTGCTACGTAAACATTTGCCAGATCACCATACTGACACAGACCCATAGAAGCGAGCTTGTGCAGTGCATTTCAACACAAGATCGGATCTACGGGTTTATGCCAATTGGCATCGCTGATTAGCATTTTCCTTTTAAAGTGAGATGCGGAAGACTCTAAACAAACATGTGAAGCAATGTAAGAACAAGTATCTAAGAGTAAAATCTTACCACCTATTGCAAAGAATGGTGCTTCAAACTCAACTTCATAAGCGGTGGATGCACCAGACTAACCAAACTCTTGTAGCTAGTTTGTTTTTTGAAAAAGGAAGGAAAAACCATGTTTGGTTTGGGTTTGTTTGTGTTTTGTTTTTTTTACAGTCTGACAGCACAATATTTTCTTGTCTTCAGCAGAAATTGACATCCTTTTGTGCACACTTTGCCTTACTCAGGAGCTTCCGGCTCCCAACAACTTGAGTCTGACCATAGCATGCACAGAGCAGGCAAGACTGGAATCCATAACTGAACATGAAATGGTAGTGGACAACACAGGTTTATCCTTTGTGCCTGAACTCATATCATATAGTAGAACCTAAAATAAAACCCATCCTATCAAATCTGGAAAGCAACGAGGCACTCTGGAGTGCAGCTCCCGTACAACATTATGCAAACTGCTTATCTATTCCTTCATGTTACAGGGATTCTAAGTACTACTTGAAAAAAGCTTGTTGATTAAACAACACCTAGTAATCAGATAAGTTAATTTGTATATTTGATTCACTAATTTTCCCATTGTTTCCATTCCCTAGTAATAAGAATGCAAGTAGGAATGTAATCCTGCAAAACTTCAGGGTTAACTCCTACAAAAAATACTTTGTTCTCGTGAGTGGCAACTGGTACAATACATTGAATCACACATTGAATGTAGGGTGTCCTACGCAAGCGTCTGAAAACGGGTCCTTTGAGACACTAGCCAGTCATTCAGAATACAGATACAGTGTTATAACTTATATTTTCTAAACAAAAGCATTGATAAACAGCACATCTTTAAGCATAGTATCGGACACATCAGAGTAACTTGCAATAATACACCCACGAATGCATCTCTAAAATACAAGCACGAGACCCAGGTATGGTTTTAAAACCAAGTGCTACAGAAAGACTTCTTGTGATTTTAGCAAGTTCCTGAAATCTGTGTCTGAATAAGATTTTCATGCCTGCCTTCCACTACTTCCCACTGAAGGCCTAATTCTGACACCGTTAGGTAAAATTCTTTTCATGAGTGCTGCCAATAGCAGTTTTCAAACCAGGGCAATGCTGCATTCTCTTGCAGACTGTAACATGCATTTGTAGCTCAGTAATGACAGCTTATTAGTAACTGACATTTTTTTTCCTATTCTCCTTTTAATTTAGTGGATGAAACACTGCACATTAAAGTGTACCCTTTTGCATTTTATGATAAGATTTACCTATTTTCTAAACCACTCTGTTTTAAACCTGCTTTCACTTGATTTACAGCACTTCAACGTTCAGAAGCAATGATTTTTTTATAATTGTTTACTGCTGACACTGAGGAGCTGGAATATGCAAAACAAGCACTCAAACTAGAGTAGTTATCCCAGTATCAGAAATAAGTAGGCAGACTGCATATATAATTTAGTGAATGATTGCAGTAAGTGCTATAAAATTACTTCTCTGATTTTCTTTCTTCTTATTCTTTTTGTGAATAGAAGAGACAGTCTACATTTCAAGAATAATTGGTCACTGCATTATAGTTATGTATTAGCAAATAGATACATGTACTATAAATGCACTAGTAAATTTATACATGATATATATGTTACTAGGCATAACAGAAGAAGAAACTCTGTACTGGTTTTTCAGTACACTCTGAAGCTTCATGGATGGACACAGTATAAAGGCTACACAAATTGCAGTATTAGAAACAGAAAGTAATCTGAACAAAACTTTCATACATAACTGTGAAATTGTATCTGTAGGCTCATTTAAGGAGGGAAACTCTTTTAAAGCTGACCTACTTCATTTAATTTTAAACAGAAAACCAATTAAAAAATAAGATCACTGTATTACCTTCACTGAATTCCGGTATATTTAACTTCTTCAGTATCCTTTAATACTTTTTTTCTTTCACTAAAACAAACAAGCAAAAGAAAAAAAAAACATAAAACAAAAAGAAACAACAAGCTGAGAGACAGATTTTCAAATCTCTTTTGACACAGTGTTTTCAGAACAACGCAAAATAGGTACAAAATTAGTAATTGTGCTATCAAGATACAAAAATCGACACACTGCTGACACCCTTCCCGGGGCCATGGGAAGACATGCTGTGAACATGCACACTTTGGCAGAGGAACTATTTCATTCAGTACTTCCTAGCCTTTTTTTTTTCTTTCCAGCCCACAAATATTTTATTTTTAATAGGAATTCCAGAAGGAAAGGGGAATGCTTAAGAAAAATAAATAGGTTGTATCAGAGAGTGCATACAATGAGGTAATTTGGTATGGGGAAGTCACAAAAATACCGGGATAAAATAAATGGCTTAAATCAAGAAATGTTTGGAAAACTTTATGGGGAAAAAAATAATCTGATTAATATGATCAGATATAGGAATTTTAAAAGTTTTTTTTAAGCTAATGGAAGCCTTGTTTTCTCAACAGACTTAGGTACTACTGACATACATAATTATTCCAGCAAAACTGCTGCGGAGAGCTGTATCACCACAAACCATTTCAGGTGCAAAATGTGTAAATGGAGGTATGTCTGTCATATACATAAGGTCTCCATTCAGAGATTTCCCAGAATTCACTTCAGAATAACAAAAAAGAGAGAAGGTAGCAATCATGCAATCTTGGAATTACAGTCTAAACAGTAATGTATAGTAAGTGAAGCGCATGTCACAACAGTTCTATTCTGTCACAATGTGTTCATTAATCTTTTTATAAGACAAACACCTATCATGAACATTTTGAACACATAAAAAAATATAATAATCCAAGTTTCTGATGAAAAAAGACACTGTAAATTTCAAACTAATTTCTAGTCAAGGGCATATTGATTTTTAACATCCATCTTAAAAGATTAGGAGAATATTAAAATAAAACTTCAAATACATCCAGGATACATCAAAAAAAAACCACAAACAAACCCTGCTTGGGCTGCACTTTTCCAAATCTGTCAGCCAGAATGAATTTCGCTACAAGTTCTTCTAATTGCCCAGTTTTATGTTACAAGAGGCAGAGAAATGCGTTAAGAGAGAGGGTCTGCTAAAGCGTCATGTGCTCAAAACTTCCTTTAACTCCGCGTGTCCTTATCACAAGCATTCTAAATGGATATCTTAAATACTGTTTTCAGCTATTGCTGAACAAGCGCTGCTTTACCAAACATCTTAAAATAGTCCCTGCTACTAGCTCCAAAGCAGGCTTACTTCACGAATCTCCCAATAATGTGCCTTTGATTCCAGTGCTTATTACACTAGTTTCTTTGTAATGGCTTTAGATACAAATTTAAGAAATTATTCTATAAATCAGCTCAGTGAGAACTTTAATATTCTGGTTGCGAGAGCAATCTTTTCCTACAGTTTAACACATTGCTGGGTGGGTTTTTTTTGTTGTTGTTGTTTTGTTTTGTTTTGTTTTATCTTTCTCTCTTTAGAAACTGAAAGCATGAGTCACACTATAAAAAAAAAAACAATTTACTTTCCTTAGCAACCAGCTCTAACTACCCACAACTTTCTCAGAGATAACCAAAGCTTAGGCTGAATAAATGTAACGTTAAGGTCTTTGCATAACTCCAGTGCTTAGCTAAGACAAAATGTGCCTGACCACTTATATCTACAGAACCCTCCATTTTTTTTTCCCCCCTTCTTTTGCTTTCTATTTTTGGCAACATTCAGTCAAACACGCATCCAAAGAGTTAGTTTTAAAAAGTGTGAACGGCTGACTAGGTTAATATTACTACACAAGGACTCAGTTTCAAAATGACATGTTTAAAATGGCTTTAAAAAAAATAAATAAAGTAAAAAGGAAAAAAAAACCAAAAACAAAAAAGAAGAAGGTATACCTGATATGAAAGGTACGTTTTCACCCAGTGCCAAATATTGCTATATGAGAAATAACTGGAGGAAAAAGAAAAAAGAAAAGAGAAAAACAAAACAAAAAACCCACAAAAAAATCATTCCTTTTTTTGTTGTTGTTTGTTTTTAAACTAAAAGAATCACTCCCCTAGGCTCATGGTGTTATACGGCTTTTAAAAAGCTCTAACACATCCTGATGTCTCTGTAGTGAAACATGCCAGATTTTTTTCTTTAGGAAGCAGGAGAGTCACTGTTCCCCCCCCCCACCCCCCCACCCACCCCCCGCCCTGCACTCTTGTATGTAGGACAAACTCAGATTTGTTTCTTCTTCTTAGGGCTCCTGTTCTTTCTCGGAAGAAGACCAGGATGCCTGTCTTCTCTCTCTTGCTCTTCTCAGAATTCCAGGCACAAAGCACTGCGCAAAAGCTGCACCAATCCTTGCCGCAACTGCCGGCACAGGACTAGAGGTAGGGAGAGACCAGAAAATTCACCTCACCACTGAGCTGGTTTTATAAATGGGGGTTGCACAAATCTGCCGGAGCAAAGCAGTGAAAAGGCAGAATGCCAGTTTGCTATACTACGCTGCAATGATCTCATGTTCGGTGCTGTTGCCCCGTTTGCCCAGTTCAAATGCCTGTTCGTTAAAGAGAAGGAAGGGAAAAAAACCCCAACCACGCCAGAAAAATAAAAAGAAAACAACTCCTATCCTTCAGACACTCAGGAGGGCTGTTCTAAACTACAGAGCAGCAATAATAATAGTAGACAGAAAAAGTATTTTTTTAAAATGAAGTTATGGAGTCTAATTATTCTGCTTGTATTTTCTTTCTTTCTATTTTCTGTTTGGAGATAAGCAGCAGAATTTATCAGGCGTGAAAGGGACAGCCTCCTGGTGGTGTGCCAAAAAAAAAGCCAGAATAAAGGCAAAGTTGTGCTTCAAAGCTCAATCGCTTGCTGAGTCTGGCTAAAGTCAAGTATTAAGATCCACCATTTTCTGAGCCATGTAAGAAAAGAGGAGGAAAAAAAAAAAAAGTCAGAACGGGCGCTGCTTTCCAAGTCTCCGTTGGCACCATCACAAAATCTCAGCCGTAAGGTCACATGATGCTCTGCCAAATGTGGAGTGCATTCCCATAAACCATTCTGCTGATACTGCGAAGGCAGCTATTGTCTAGTTTATACCCAAAGTTCAGCCCACTCTTCATTGAATTAGCTGAAAAACGCATCACCTTTGGGGGCTGGGAGCCATGGAAACGTCTACCTGGCAGGCTGCCCACTTTTTCTGCCCATCAACCAGAGATGGAATTGTGCTGCCTAATGTAATGATGACTAGGAATGTGAAGAGTCGTCCAAAGTGAATCTGATTCTTGCAAAGCCTGCTTCATTTGAACAGCAAACTCTGGCTTCTTGTTGTTAAAAAAGGGAGGGGAGGAGGGGGGGAGAAAAAAAAAAGAAGAAAAGAAAAGAGAAAGAAAAGGAAAAAAGGCACCTTTCTCCTAAATGCAGCAATTAAAGGTCTAGTAAACATGCCTAGTCTGCAACTTTCCTTTATAACATACTGAAATGGTTCCCAAAATAAAGCACTTGGTATTACACAAGTTTTCTGATTTAAAGCAGCATTTGCTTTCCCCATAGGTAATGTGGCTTCCCCAGACATTTTAGCTCCCTAAGTGGAAAAAAAAAAAGAAGAAAAAAAAAGAAAAAAGAAAAAAGTACAGATATCTCATCTCATCTCTTCCTTTTACCTGTCTCTATTATAGCCTGATTTTATCTAGCACCAATTATACCTGTGCGGTAATACCCACTAGTAACAGTGGGGATGCAATATCGCTGCAGTCTCCTTCAAAGCATCCTCCTGAGAAGGCTGGTTGTACTACCAGCAGCCCAAAACCCCTTCATCTGAGCCCTCTTATCTTCACTAGCGAGTAGGACAGCTGGTCTGCAAGTTTGCAAACTGGCACATCTGAGACCTGCACCCTCACTCCTTCAAAATATGTTTAATCTGGATTTTGTAAGAAGTGAAATCAGTTCATAAAAGATGCAAGTTACCAAACAGACTAAATAATAGATGTAACTGTTTTGCTGCAGATCTGAAATTTTGATTTTGCCCATCTATTGTTCTAAAGTAAAATGCCACATAAAATGTCACTTCCAAATGAAAAAATCCCCATAACATACTAAGCAACAAACTCCTAAACCTAACCAGCACCCAAGTCCTTGCATAGAAGAATCTATCTTCAAGCCCACCATCGTAAGCAAATGAACAAAATTCCACTCACTGTTTCTGCACCACAAAACTTAATACTACTGCAAAAGAGATGTTAAAAATGTGGTAGCTTGTCTGATCCTCCTATTAATAAAAATAGCCATGGGAGGAGC
The DNA here is from genome assembly GCF_026170545.1 of Melanerpes formicivorus. NCBI lineage: Eukaryota > Metazoa > Chordata > Aves > Piciformes > Picidae > Melanerpes > Melanerpes formicivorus. Next base: position 6,219,107 of record NW_027142363.1, on the reverse strand, counting down.
CTGTGTACCTATTAGCATCTGTACAAATGCTCCTGTGAAGAGGAGGTTGCATCCTAAAGAGCTTAGAGCTAAACACTGCTAAGGAAGGGCAAACAAAGTGGGAGACAACAGGCTAGAAACCACAGGAAAAACCATTCCCAGGAACATCACCGACAGTAACTCTCCAGCTTGGCTACTTTAATGTTTTCTTTTACAGTTCTTTCCAGTTTTGCTTTATTTACCTGGAGGAAATTGAAGGTTCATTACTGAAGGAAGGAAGTGTGAGAATGGGGGCTTTGAAATGGAGGAAGATGGTTACAACAGCAGTGCACCCCTTGAAGGGAGGTCCTGAGGCTATCCACCAGTTGAAGGGCTGTGAGGGTTGGCTTCAACTCTGGCTGGGACTGAGGCAGTGCAGGCAGCAGGTTGATGGTGTGGGGCAGTCCCTGCCTTGGTCCTGACACTCTCCAGAGGCCTGCACCTGGGTTTTGGGAAGGGCAAGCATGGCCAGCCAAAGAACTGCGCTCAGGGCAGCCTCTGGATGACATAAGACAGTAGACAGTGGATAAGAGGACTGGGAGAAGGAGTAGTCACCACAGCCCAGCAGCAGCAAGCGGTCAAAAGGAGGTGCTGGGTACAACATTAGAAGCAGGCAGACCCTGTTCTGCCTGCCAAGCCAGCACACCTTTAATTACAAATTATGCAGAAACTCAGGATTCTATTCTTATAATTTCAGTAACTTTTTTAATTGATTTAAGTCAACAGGTCAAACCAGATCTTTTATTTTTTCTTTCTTTGACAGGGCACATGGGACTCGAGCACAGTTTATTCCACCTCACATTTTACCACTGACCATAAAAATATTTAGCCCACAATATATTAGTATCTTCAAAGGAACTAACAAGCAACCTACAGACTCAGGTGCATTTTGAAACATGGGAAAAATGCATGGTTTCATTAGAATTGAGTAGAAAACTTTACCTAAACAACAAGTTCATATCCTGTTCAGGTTTACTGCTATTATTATTTATGAGGGTATATGAAAAGGGCAAGGGAAGAGTCTACCTTTCAAATCTCAGAAGGGTGTTTGCTACAAGTAATAGGCAGTGTGAGGCAGGCAAATCTGAGCCACAGTTTTTGAGGGACAGCAAGCCCAAAATCCTACACAGTCATTTTTGGGTTTCTCTGTGGAAAAAGAATTCAACATGTGGCTATCCCTCAATAACAAGCATTTGTTTCACCAATACTCAAGAAGGATGTTGAAAAGCTACTAAAAAAATTACTTGCATATGTACCCAGCAACAATTAGAGATGTAGATGAATCTCAATACTGCTTTGTCTCTGAACAGGGGTGACACAAAGGGATCCAAAAAGACATTCACAGGAGCACCTGGCCGCCTTTATTTGCAGCTGGAGAACACAAGGAGGCTGGGTGAAGAGAGACTACAAAATATCAACCTCTCCACTGGGGAAGAGGGCACTCATCCTTCCTCCACATGGGAGCAGGAAGGCAAAGCCAAAAAAAGCACAGAAAACCTTGGCTGAGCTGAAGGTCTCTGCTCACACCTGGATATGGCTTCCATGTCTGTAGTCAGGTCCTATACAAAAACAGGCACCCCAACTTTCTTATCTTAACAGGCAGCCTGCAGACTAACTGAAAATGAAAAACTGAAGCCTTGTCTGGGCAATAACAACCCACACAAGAGGTGAAAGAAAAGCTGAGAATGGAAAAGGAATACAGCAATGCTATCAGAGTGAAGGGAGAGGGAAAGGAGAAGTGAATCTCCCCTATTTCAGATGGCTGTTTCTGAAAACAATCCCAAAACTAGAAAGTATACCGCTGTAGTTACCAGAAGTTGAAAGTTGAAAACACATGAAGTGATGAGGACATGCAAGTTCTGGATTTATTACACATTTCTGGGTTACTTTAATGTACTGTTTCATGGTATAACATTTCACAATAAAATAGTCTTGCTCAGCAGACTACATTCTCAAAAGCTTTAGTTATATAGAGGTGACAAAAATTATCTGTAAAATGCATGCAAATGAAAAGTTATCATCTGCTTGGTGCTTCCATTATATCTTCAAATGGCACTGTGCCTTCTCTTTCTGTCTTAAGGTTACCAGCATGGAATTAAGAGACTTAAGCAAGATGCTTTATGGCAGGAGCCAGAGATGTCATTCATCATGAATTTAGCTGTAATTTCCCCCTTTCAGAAATTTTCATGAACAATCTTGCTTTAAGTTCCCTCTTATCTAAACTTTTCATTACGTTATCTACAACCTATTTAACTTTTGGCCACTTTATGGCTGCCTATCAGAACTTCATGACCATTGTTCTGCTTTGCTACTGGAGAATGAGAATCTTTAAAAATAAGAAGCAACAACAACCACCAAAACAAAACAAAACAAAACAAAGTAATGTACATCCACTATTCTTGTTCACACAAGAAAGGCTTTCTTCATAGATGTTTTAAGAACATCAAAGGATGTAAATATAATGAATTGAAGGAGCTACTAAGAAAGTCAGATGAGTATTTTCCAGCAGCTATTCCAGAGGGCAGAGAAAGTGCCCACTGCAAACAGGACACACTCTTCTTCATGGGGAAGTGCAGCTGTAGTAGAATAAACAACATGGATTCAATCACCAAGGAGGGCTGGTTCTGAGAGGAACCCATAGCAAGACCCAAGTGAAATCCAGGTTCTGTAACCATTCCCTGCTTCTTAAAACTACTGGCTTTTACAAGTGATCATTCAGGCACAAAAATAGAATGATACTTTCTCCACAAGCAATGAGACAGTACCTCAAACAGGTAAAAAATAATGAAATGTTATAAAATACAATAGCAAACTTTGTGATAGGAAGAGGCTTTGTCACACATACTTACTTCAACATACTCATTTCAGCCCCTATTTATTTAATCAGGCACTCCAGAAACATTAAATAAATTCAGAGCAAGAGATACAGCCTTCAATCCCCTCACATACACCAAGCCTTAGATAGAGAAAAACACTACTTCCATTCTCTCTACCTCATTTGTCTCATGCAAGTCTAAGTGAAAATACACCTGACCATTATTGTCACTATTCATCAGGTGAAAATAACAGAGGTATGTGGTTTGTTTTCTTTCTTAAATTTAAAAGTTTTTAGTAAGTCAATCTTTGAAATGCCCAATTAGCATGGCAGTTAGGTGGCTTTTCCCGTTCTAGAGCCAAAGGTGCCAAAGATTAACTTATTTTCATAAACAATTTATCATTACTGTATAAAGCATAGAATAGCTGCTATTGCTCCTTGCTAAGTACACTGCACTGATTCATTACACTTAATTGGATGATTTCTAAATACCACCTACACAGTTTGCACCAACTTGACCACTATTTTTGAAAACTAAAATCTGAAGTTACCTTGATCTTTTTCCTGATCACTAGAGTAAGAGGACAACAAAGCACAGAGAATCAGCTACCAGAGAGAGTAAAGAACAAACAATTCCTTATGTCTTTCACTTGTGATAAATAAAACAATATCAGCTTCTTTCCCTAACATCTCTGTTTTTATTAATTCCAAATTTATCAGCATGTTTAATGCCTAGACCTGCCCCAGCATAACTCCCATCTCAGTGCTACCCTTCCAAAACTGCTGCAGTGCTTAGATGAGTTGCAAACCTATGTATAAGGAATGCCTTCATAACAGCAGTCCTCTCCCAAACTGCAGAGCAAAGAATCCTCATGGGTCTAGGATCACACAGATGTAACTCAGTTGAAAGTGCAAGATAGCTTTCTGTTCCTTGATGTCCAGTAGGTTCTGTAGCAAGGGTGCTCCAGAGCCACTTAATTTCCATGCAACCCTCTGTGAATCCTGGCTGCTCAGAAGTTAAACTCTTATGCAATATTGCTTAAGAGAAACATTTTTCTTAGCTACTGCGAACCAAAAGTAGTCTTCAGTAGAACACAGTCAACTCAACACAGCACAGCTCATGGGCAAAGAGAGAAAATAAGTATTCTGAAGTGTTTGACTTACATACATCTTTAGGTTCTTATATTCCTACAGATCTGGACAATACTTTCTGAAACATCAGAAAGTTTTGCAGACAAGTGTATATGTGCATATAACTGAATAAACCTCACACATTTTATTAATTCAGTCACAAAAATATGGGGCCTGTGCATGCACTTTGCTGAGTTACATTCTTAGCAGGTTAAGTTCTGCTAGCTAAATACACTCTGGTTAGGTCATAACTCTAAGCTGAAAGAAAGATCATGTGCATCATAGTCCACCATAAACTGCGGCTTTGATTCAGCAGGCTAAAGGATCAATTAGTTCTGAAGGATAGGAAACAGCTTTCTACATACCACTTTAAAATTTCCATACTGTAAATGTGGAGTCTGGAAAATAATCTCACTCCAAGCAGCATAAACTTGCAAATCTAGATTTTAAATAGTTTTATACTGGAACAGTTACCACTTTGTGCATTAAAGTGTTTTTAATGTTCATTCTAAATGTTGACATTTTCAACATTTTTAGTACAAATGGCAACTCTTTCAGGGTTTGGTTTAGGGTTTCATTTTTTTGCCTTCAGTTGGCATGATTTTTTGAGTAAAACTTACCCTTCAAAATAACCAACATCCTCAGATAACCTGAACAACACAGAGAGGGAGGCAGAGGAGATCAAAGGCGTGGAGCCTTCTCGGAAGATTGAGCAGGCTATGAGTGATCAAAGGCAGAGGAGAGAGGACTCTGGATCTTACCTCCCGCTTCCACTATACATGTATAATTTACAGGTTATTGAATTGTGGGGAGAGGAACTATTTATACATTAAATATAAGTTACAGGCTTGAAAATGTCTAGGCAGGATCTTTCACAATAATATACTTTTCCAACATTATTTTTTTCTTCCCCGAAAGAAAATGGTGCTAATGCAAGCAGCTTTCTTTTTAATTCATTGTCATTTTCTGACAAAATCGAAGAAAGGAAAAATGCACTGTGACTGTGACTGGTTGGTGCCATCACAGAAGAATTATTGTGGCCTTTGGAAGTGATAACTCACAAGTATAATGCAAAGCTCATGTCCTGAGTAAAGCACTACTAATTCTATTAGGGTGCTTTTCAGAAGATTTAGAGCACACAACTCAAAGTTTTTTACCCAATTACAGTTCCACTCTATGTGAAATTCACATTGTGCAACCACATAAGGGCATGTCTGTTTTCATCCTGCACATATTGGTAACATTCCTGTGCACAACCAGACTTCATTCCATGAGGCTTTTCACAGCTTATCCACACAGGGCACTCAGCCCTGCACTGGGATGGGTTTTCACGCAATCAGCTGAGCATTTTACCTACCAGGTCATTATTCATCTTTATCAGAGTTAAATTCTGTACTGGAGAAAACATTTGAAATTACAATTTTCCTATAAAAAGGAAAAATTAGAATCACAGAATCAGAGAATCATAGAATCACAGAACTGACCAGGTTGGAAAAGACCTCGGAGATTGTCAAGTCCAACCTATTACCTAATGCCTAACACCTCCTGACAACAAAACCATGGCTCCAAGTGCCACATCCAAGCCTTTTTTGAACACCTGATTTAGATTACTGCCCCAAAGTTTTGGTTTGGCAACTTAGTTAAGACTGCTTTCTCAGAAAACCTTGAATAGCTACAGAGAAAATAAATACCAAGTGTTATGTGCATATAATCAATGAATTAATTCAGCAAGATGCAGATTTAGTAAAGATGCATGAATTCAGATGATTTTTGACTTCACAGCTCATTGAATTATGTGATATTACATGTATCTGCTGCCTTGGTGAAGATATAACACTGTGAATTTCATGTTGATATCAAATTGTTTTCTCGATGAGGAGGCAGGAGCTGCACCATAGACAATATTGCTGCAGTGCAGCAGAAAAGACTCTTGAGCTTAAGAGATGGTTCTAGATCATACTTGTCAGCCAAAGCTGCAGACTTGAACAGAGAATGATGCATTACAAATAAGCACAGAAAGATTATTGAAGAACCTGAAATATGCTGAACAATGACACAAAAGTAGATAGCAGTAGTCTGCTAGTTACTGGTCTGAAATGTTCCATACTGAATGTCTGAATGGTACCAAGGAGATTTTAGAGGATCAGTAAGGTTCATGTACCTGGAAAGTATTTTTAGCTTTCTTAGTAATAAGCAGAAGACCTTTCTTGCTTATTTTGAATCGTGACAAAATTATTCCAGTTCTGCTTTAATGTCTTGCTGAATTTCTGAACTACTAGCAAACATTTACATAGGCTTATGGACTTAAGGACATTAGAGGGAGTTTACTTTAAATTTGTGTAATTTCCTTGGGGTCACAGACAAGAATCAGCGTTTTATGACGACAACAACAAGCAAAGCAACCTTTGAATAAGAATGATCCAATATGAATACAAGGCTTTTTGATTAATACTGGGCACATCCTGGCTTAATAACCAGGAAGCATTAATTGTTCCAGTGGGTAGGAGGTAGTGTATCTACAGAAACATGCACAATCTGGGTGGAGGGAACTGTCTGGTTTGCTTTTCAGAAGAACTTGGTTGCTGAAAGGGGTCAGTTTACAACACTGTTGCAAGACTTTTCTAATGAGGTACATTCAGAGAATAGGCAGCTTGAGGGTACATAAAATAGAATAGAACAGACTAGAATTAACCAGGTTGGAAAAGACCTTTGAGATCATGAAGTCCAACCTACCATCCAACACCATCTAATCAACTAAACCATGGCACCAAGTACCTCATCCAGTCTCTTCCTAAACGCCTCCACTGATGGTGACTCCACCACCTCCCTGGGCAGCCCATTCCAATGGCCAATCTCTCTTTCTATGAAGAATTTCTTCCTAACATCCAGCCTAAACCTCCCCTGATGCATCTTGAGACTGTGTCCTCTTGTTCTGCTGGTGGTTGCCCGGGAGAAGAGACCAACCCCCACCTGGCTACAACCTCCCTTCAAGTAGTTGTAGAGAGCAATAAGGTCTCCCCTGAGCCTCCTCTTCTCCAGGCTAAGCAACCCCAGCTCCCTCAGCCTCTCCTCATAGAGCTTTGTGATCCAAAAAAAGGGATGCTGCAGCTATTCTACTGCCCTTTTTCTATATAATCTCAAATTGTACCAGGAAATTAAAGGCTACTAATAATCTCATCTACAAACACATTACTTTCAATTTGTTAACAGATGTTTCATTCAGCTCAGCTTCAGTGGACTATATTTGGTTACATATCTGCTTTCCAAAAAGGTGTTCTTCTAAAATACTATGGTAACCAATGCTTGCAAAGCATGAAACCAAGCAACCAGATATCTGGGATGCATTTCTGGATCGCTTTTATCAAGCAAGAGAGAAACAGAATGCAAGAATGCTTGTAGAAAGCAAAGGCTTTAGTTAAAATGCAGTAAAGTTGTATAAACAGAACCTGCTTCTGTCCTCAGAGGATTAATAACAGTCACAGAATTCTGAATGTAGGATAGATAAACTTTTACAAGGAATGCAAATTTCCTATAGGAATTTGAGCAATATGTAGTCCACAGAATGCAATGCTGTGTGCAAAGTATGAAGTAACTATGTTATTAATCTGGTATGTCCAGTGATGAACCTTTTATTTCCATGCTCTGAGAGTGAAATGGCTCTGTACAATGCCTCTAGACTCAGGCATACCCTTACACTTATATTCATCTTCACTACAATTAGCCTTCTCACTAAAATTAGGAAAGCCATCCATAACAAGCATGAGAAAGTGTGGAGTGTGGGAGCCTTGAAAACAAAGCCACCTCTAGCAGACCCTGGTTTTCATTGTATAAACGCACACAAAAACTAGTGTAGTAAAACTCCTATATTTCATTGACATCTTCTGAGATTATCTGATCAGTAACATATAACATTAAGACGAACCCAAACATCCATGAATATGCCATCATCCAGGTCAGATCATTAACTTAGGCTAGTATCTACTGACAACTTGGGGCAGCTTTCAAATAAGTTATCCATGAGAAAACAATCATACAATCGATAAGGTTGGAAAAGACCTCAAAGATCATCAAGTCCAACCTTTACTTAGAATAAATAAATAAACCTGTCACCCAAGACCTCATGACTGCTAAACCATGGCACCAAGTGCCACATCCAATCCCCTCTTGAACACCTCCAGGGATGGTGACTCCATCACCTCCCTGGGCAGCCCATTCCAATGGCTAACAACTCTCTCTGTGAAGAACTTTCTCCTCACCTCGAGCCTAAACTTCCCCTGGCGCAGCTTGAGACTGTGTCCTCTTGTTCTGGTGCTGATTGTCTGGTCAAGAAGACCTATGGTATCCTGAGAGCATTAAGAAGAGTGTGTCCAGCAGGACAATGGAGGTTCTCTTTCCTCTCTACTCTGCCCTGGTGAGACAATATCTGGAGTATTGTGTGCAGTTGTGGGCTCCCCAGTTCAAGAGGGACAGAGATATTTATAGAGTCCAACAGAAGGCTACAAGGATGATTAAGAATTCTGTCTTATGAGATAAGTCTGAGAGACCTTGGGCTGTTTAGTCTAGGAAATAGAAAATTGAAAGTGGATCTTGTTAATATTTACAAATATCTGAAGGGTGAGTGTCAAGAAGAAGGAGCCAGTCTTTTTTATTGGTGCCTTCTGATAGGTCGAGGGACAATGGACACAAATTGGTAACACAGGAAGTTCCACCTCAGCACGAGGAAAGCCTTATTTACTGTATGGAGCACTGGAAGAGGATGTCAAGAGATGTTGTGGAATCTCCTACTCTAGAGACTTCCAAGACAATGTCTGGATGCATTCCTGTGTGACCAGCCTTAGGTAATCCTGACTTGGCAGTAGGATTAGACTTGATGATCTCTGAAGGTTCCTTCCAACCCCTACCAGTCTATGATTCTCTGATTCTATGCAGAATTTGTTCATATTTAAACAAGTTTTCAGGGATTCCAGATTCCTGTTTCCCCCAAGTCTACAACGGGATAATCATACAATAGTAAATCACTAAGCAACTGATGCTAATCCCATAATACACCACCAGAAAGTAAGAAAATAATATGATAAGAGCAGTATCATGACCTTCATGGAATAAAGTATTTTAATTGTTCATTTATACCTTCTCTCACCGTTTGGATTACCGTGCTTTGAGAGAACATGTTTCCTGGGAGTACATCTCTGACGTACTATTTAAATGGTTAATATGAATTCTTCTACTCTGTATAATTAAGTCTATTTTACTGACAATAGTGCATAACTTTTATGAATGTTTAACTGCCATTCAAATACTTAACCACATAGATACCTACTGTGTATGTTAATACAAGCTTTAATTAATCTCCTTGTTACTGCTAAAATGCTGTGCATGAAAAAATACTCACTTTACAATTCATGAGATCTGTATTTCATAATTTCTCATCACCAAAATTATTTATATGGATTAGACCTCACTGCTTGCTCCTTTTTACTTCAGTTTATATTTTTCTGTTGAAATCTAATCTAATCTAAACACTTTCTTGCTCCTTTTCACTGGTGTTTCTTCAAAATGTCAAATGTACTTAGTCACCAGGATTTCCATCAATTTTTACCTTCTTCTGATGTGAATCCCTGAGTACAAACAAGAATGGCAGGAGAGGAGGGAACTGTTTTGTGAAGCACATTAAGTATATGAATCTTTATGTGCCTCTTGTATGCTTTGCAGCTACAGGATGATCATACTTCTCAAAAATAAGTCCTTTTGGTGAAATGTGAAATGGATAGGATAGGATAGGATAGGATAGGATAGGATAGGATAGGATAGGATAGGATAGGATAGGATAGGATAGGATAGGATAGGATAGGATAGGATAGGATAGGATAGGATAGGAAAAATAGAATTGAATTGAATTGAATTGAATTGAATTGAATTGAATTGAATTGAATTGAATTGAATTGAATTGAATTAACCAGGTTGGAAAAGACCTTTGAGATCATCGAGTCCAACCTATCACCCAACACTATCTAATCAACTAAACCATGGCACCCCATCCAGTCTCTTCCTAAACACCTCCACTGATGGTGACTCCACCACCTCCCTGGGTAGCCTATTCCAATGGCCAATCACTCTTTCTATGAAGAACTTCTTCCTAACATCCAGCCTAAACCTCCCCTGATGCAGCTTGAGACTGTGTCCTCTTGTTCTGCTGCTGGCTGCCTGGGAGAAGAGACCAACCCCCCACCTAGCTACAACCTCCCTTCAGGTAGTTGTAGAGAGCAATAAGGTCTCCCCTGAGCCTCCTCTTCTCCAGGCCAAATCTGTTTTTAAAATGTATAATCTGTTTTTAAAACATTGAGCACAATATAAATGCAGATTGTGCAATGTTCTGCTAACCAAAAGGCCTAGTCACAGCGTTATGACAGCTTTATGACATCTAACCATCATAGCAGGTGAAAACATGGAAGAGATGGCAGGCAGGAAGAAGTACTTGATAGTCAAGGGAAAATATTAATGGATGCGAGTAAAATACAACTAAGTTTTAACATGTCATGTTTAAGAATATTTGCATAATATTATCCTTTAATTTGCAGTGTGTACACACTAATTTTACAATGTCACTCCAATAAGCCTTGCATCTCTACAGTCAGCAGGCCAAATCTAGCACACTTGCATCTCTCTATCACAGATATTTGGAGTCTTAGTTGAGGGAATGGTTTAAAAACCAGGCAGCCCAGACATACATAAAGAAACATCAGTTTGTCAAGAAAAACTGAAAGCCCCCAAACAAACAGTGTCCTATGAAATAATCCTGCAATGTGAAAGGATGCTCTAAGGCACTCTCCATTCTTTCCCCACATTTATTCTTTTTCAAGTTACTCCTCTTCCTCTGAACAATGCCTGTTCCATATGTACTAGAAGACTATATGTAAATACACACATACTAAGAGTCCATGAATAGTCTGCAAAAGATCTCAGAAAGAAAGAACAATTTAGAAATCGGACTGAGGAGTTTAAAATCAAAAAGTGCCAGAGATGGAGGCCTATGAAACAAAGCATATGCTCTGTATATGTCCTTAGTCCTTGGTGTTGTATACTTCCTAGCAGGTATTTTACCTAGAATCATAGAATTAAAGAATGGCCTGGGTTGGAAGGGACCTCCAAAAGTCATCTAGTCCAACCCCCTCTGCAATAAACAAGGGCATCCTCAACTAGATGAGCCTGCCTGGAGCCCTATTGAGCCTCACTTTGAATATCTTCAGGAACAGGGCTTCAACTACCTGCCCAGGCAACCTGATCTAGTGTTCCACCACTCTCATGATAAAGAACCTGTTCCTAATATGCAATCTAAATCTGCTCTTCTCTAGTTTGAAGGCATTGCCCTTAGTCCTATCACTACAGGCCTTTTTAAATAGTCACTTTCCATCCCTCTTGTAGGCCCCCTTCAGGTACTCGAAGGCTGCTATTAGGTCTCCCTGGAGCCTCCTCTTCTCCAGGCTGAACAACCCCAGCTCCCTCAGCCTGTCATCATAGAAGAGATGTTCCAGCCCCCTGATGATTTTTGTGGCTTTCCTCTGGACCCTTTCCATTAGCTCCATGTCCTTCTTATATTGGGGGCTCCAGATCTGGATGTAGTACTCCAGGTGAGGTCTCCCCAGAGCAAAGTGGCAAAATCACCTCTGGATCTGCTGGCCACACATCTTTTGATGCATCCCAGGACGTGATTAGCCTTCTGGGCTTCAAGTGCATCCCCAAGTCCTTTTCCACAGGGCTGCTTTCTATCACCTCATCCCCAGTCTGTATTAAACATCGCAGATCCCAGTATGGACCCCTGAGGGACAGCACTTGTCACTGCTTTCCATCTGGACTTCAGGACATTGAGCACTACCCTCTGGTTGCTACCATCCAGCCAATTGCTTATCCACTGAACAGTCACCCATCAAATCCATATCTCTCCAACCTGGTGTGTAGGATGGTGAGGGGGGACCTTGTCAAAGGCCATGCAGAATTCCAGATAGATCACATCCATAGGTTGTCCCTTATCCACTGATATAGTCACTTTATCATAGAAAGCCACTAGGTTGGTCAGGCTGGATTTGCCCCTAGTAAAGCCATGCTGTCTGTCTTGAATCACCTCCCTGTGCTCCATGTGCCTTAGCATGGCATATAGGAGGATCTGTTCCATGATATTCCCAGGCACAGAGGTGAGGCTGACAGGTCAAAGTTCCCAGGGTCTTCCTTTCTACCCTTTTTAAAAATGGGTATGGTTTTTCCTTTCTTCCAGTCACCAGGGACTTCACCTGACTGCCAGGACTTTTCAAATATCACAGAGAGTGGCTTGGCAGCCAATTCTGTCAGGACTCTGGGATGCATATCATCAGGTCCCATGGACTTGTGTATCTTCAGATTCCTCAGATGATCATGCACCTTTTCTTCACTTACAGTGGGAGGGACTTTTTGTCCTGGGTCTCCATCTTGGGGGACATCAACATGAGAGTCATGAGGAGAGTGTGTCAGTGAAGACTGCGGCAAAACAGTTGTTGAGAATCTCAGCCCTCCCATCTGTTGACACGAGTTCCCCATCATTGCTCATCAGTGGGGCAGATGCTTTCTTTAACTTTCCTTTTCTGGTTAATGTACCTATAGAGTCCTTGTTTTTCTTTACATCCCTTGCCAAGTTGAGTTCCAGCTGCGCCTTGGCCTTTCTGACCTCATCCCTACACAATCAGGAAATGTTCCTATACTCTTCCCAGCATGTCTGTCCATTCTTCCATTTCCTGTGTAGTCCCAGCTTGCCCTTTAGTTTGACCAGCATGGTGGTCTCTTGCCTTCCTTGCCCAATTTCTTACACATAGGGACTGAGCTCTCTTTTGCTCTACAGAAAGCATCCTTAGAGATCTGCGAGCTGTGTTCCATTCCACTGTCCCTGAGGGCTGTTTCCCACGGAGTCCTATTTACTAACTCCTTGAAGAGAAGGAATTTTGCTTTCCTAAAATTTAGGGGTTTAACTATGCTTCTGATGGGCTTCATACCCCTTAGGACAGTGAACTGCACTAGTGCATGATTGCTGCAGTACTATTCTAATTTTCTAGCAGATCCCAACTGCATTCATCTTCAGACTGATACATGGGTTTAGACTTGTAAATGTGCCATTTCCTAGCTTTCACAAAGACAAAGACATGATGAGAAGACAATAAGAGATCAATTCATCTAAAATAAATATCAGGTTAACAGTATTTATGAAGTGTTAGAGCTGTGGAACATTTCAATATAAAACAAGAGAAGGAGTTGTATAGGAGCATCATGATGTTATTTACTATATGGTCTGGGTTTAGTTATTTTAACCAGGGCTAAAATGAGTCTACTGAAAAGCACAGAAACTTTAAACTCAAGGCAAACTATATTTGTCCACTGTGACCAAAATATTCCATACAAAGCAAAAAGGCATCACAACACTCTAGGAGAAGCAACAACAACAAAAAAAGAACAAATTGGTCTATTCTATTCTATTCTATTCTATTCTATTCTATTCTATTCTATTCTATTCTATTCTATTCTATTCTGTTCTGTTCCGTTCCGTTCCGTTCCGTTCCGTTCCATTCCATTCCATTCCATTCCATTCCATTCTATTCTATTCCATTCCATTCCATTCCATTCCATTCCATTCCATTCCATTCCATTCCATTCCATTCCATTCCATTCTATTTAAAGTTCTACTATGTGCAAATTATATTGCTTCTACTACATGAAAATTGTATTTCTCAACTCTCTCATTAAAATATATAACAATAAAGGAAATAGCCAAAGAAGTGTCACAGAGGTGGGTCAAAAGAGTGGCTTCTCCAAATTGTACCTACAGCATGCAACAGCCAATCAAACTGGAATTCCAAAGGTAAAGAATGGAATAGCATAGAATAGCATAGCATAGAAATCGAATAGGAATAAGAATAGGAATAGGAATAGGAATAAGACTAGAATAGAATAGAATAGAATAGAATAGAATAGAATAGAATAGAATAGAATAGAATAGAATAGAATAGAATAGAATTAACCAGGTTGGAAAATACCTTAAAGATCATTAAGTCCCACCTATCATCCAACACCAGCTAATCAACTAGATCATGGCACCAAGTGCCCCATCCAGTCTCTTCCTAAACACCTCCAGTGATGGCGACTCTGCCAGCCTACCAACCCATGCACAGTAAGATTTTTAACTGGTGCTTGATTGCCTTGACTTTTTGGTACCCAGTACACCAGACCATTAACTGCAATTTCATTCTTTCATAACTGTGTTCTGTAAATTTCTGATCTATAGAAATTGTGCTTGTGAATTTCAAAAGTCATCTCAACTCCCCAGCAGCCACTCTAGTGCTGCTGTACCATTCTTGTGGTGTTGAACTACCCTCTCTGGAGTTCTAAGTCAGGCAATCCTGTTTGCAATGGTGATATCCCGGTATGCAGAGCGAGACTGATAGCACCCTGTTAAAAAAGGCTCAGCTTCTGAGGCTTTGAAATAACACAAATATCAATGCAAGGTGCAAGGAAAGTGGGACAAAAGAGAAAATAAGGGAGGTAGCATAATAATAATAATAATAATAAATAATAATAATAATAATAATAACAACAACAATAAAAGCACATCTGCAAAGCAAGCTCTTTTCATAGATGAAAATTACAGAACTCTGGAAATTTCAACAGCTTTTTGAAGCTAGAGACTGACAATGACATTTTGAACATATTTAGAACAGATTTTGAAAATATATTTATCTTTTTTTTTTTTTTTCCAACACTGTAGAGCTCCAGTCTCTTAGAATTAGTTTTCTAATGTCTGGAAAATGTTTTAGCGATAAAACTGTGACTGCATATTTGCTTACCTGGTCAGTTAAACCAAAGTCACTGGCCTGAGCAGGGTGCATTGTCAAAGAAATCTGTAAAAGAAAAGTTAATAGATGTTTAATTATAATTTGAATAGAATAGAATAGAATAGAATAGAATAGAATAGAATAGAATAGAATAGCCCAGATCAGGTTGGAAGAGACCTTCAAGATCATCACATCCAACCCATCACCAAGCACCCCATCAAGTCTCCTCCTGAACACCTCCAATGATGGTGACTCCACCACCTCCCTGGGCAGCCCATTCCAATGGCCAATCACTCTCTCTGTGTAGAACTTCTTCCTAACATCCAACCTAAACCTCCCCAAGAGCAGCCTGAGACTGTGTCCTCTTGTTCTGGTACTGGCTGCCTGGGAGAGGAGACCAACATCTGCCTGTCTACAACCTCCCTTCAGGTAGTTGTAGAGAGCAAGAAGGTCACCCCTGAGTATCCTCTTCTCCAGGCTAAGCAGCCCCAGCTCCCTCAGCCTCTCCTCATAGGGCTTGTGTTCCAAAACCCTCACCAACTTTGTTGCCCTTCTCTCGACATGCTCCAGCAAGTCAACCTCCTTCCTAAACTGAGGGGCCCAGAACTGGACACAGTACTCAAGATGTGGCCTAACCAGTGCAGCGTACAGGGGCAGAATGACCTCCCTGCTCCTGCTGGCCACACTCTTCCTGATGCAGGCCAGGATGCCATTGGCTCTCTTGGCTGCCTGGGCACACTGCAGGCTCATGTTCAGCCTACCATCGACCAGCACCCCCAGGTCCCTCTCTGCCTGGCCACTCTCCAGCCACTCTGACCCCAGCCTGTAGCACTGCATGGGGTTGCTGTGGCCAATGTGCAGAACCTGGCACTTGGATGTGTTAAATCTCCTGCCCTTGGATTCTGCCCATCTGTCCAGCCTGTCAAGGTCCCTCTGCAAAGCCTTTCTACCCTCCAGCAGATCAACTTCTGCCCCCAGCTTGGTGTCTTCTCTCTCCCATAGTTTTGATGACCTATTAGTAGCAAATGGTTACTATTATATAGAAATTGAAAGCAGCATGATCATGCTAGAAAAAAAACACCAACACCAAACCCAAAAAAAGCTGCTTTACATCCATTACATTGCTTCTTGTCCCAAGAGTCCTGACTATGTGGCTGGATTACCTTTATAAACAATCTAAAACCAACAGACATATTGTATCATGCTATTTAGAAAGGATTAGAGGTATTTGTTATGCAGTTGGTATCAACTCCTCTGTCTTTTTGTTCAAACACAAAAATATAGCTATCGTTATTTCTTTAGATCATTCCCACATAATATCTTCACCTAATAAAAAAAAATCATGCATTTCTCATCAACTGATCTTCAGGGCCCTTGAACACACAGAGTTCATTTGCTTTCTATAGCATTTCACATTAAAATAGTATGAAAAGAACATTATTAAGACTGTAATACGATTAATATAAATGTCAGAAAATGGCAAATGTTAGCCTGCCTGTCCAACTGTTCTTTCTTCAATGAGTATGGAATATTCTAGAGTTGCTGATTTCTTAGCAACTAGTTGCATAGCATCATTTCATGGGAGCTCCATTCTTTCTACAAACAGCCATTTGATAAGTTCCAGCACTGATATGTTGTGTTAATTTCATTCCTTAACATGTGGACTGGGGAGACATTCGTGGAGATTATTGAAATTTGGATGGAAAAACTGCAGTACTTTGCTATAGTCATAGAATCATAGAATCAATAAGGTTGGAAAAGACCTCAAAGATCATCAAGTCCAACCTATCACCCAAGACCTCATGACTACTAAACCATGGCACCAAGTGCCATGTCCAATCCCCTCTTGAACACCTCCAGGGATGGTGACTCCACCACCTCCCTGGGCAGCACATTCCCATGGCTAACAAATCTCTCTGTGAGGAACTTTCTCCTTGCCTCAAGCCTAAACTTCCCCTGGTGCAGCTTGAGACTGTGTCCTCTTGTTCTGGTACTGGTGGCCTGGGAGAAGAGACCAACCCCCACTTGGCTACAGCCTCCCTTCAGGTAGTTGTAGAGGGTGATAAGGTCTCCCCTGAGCCTCCTGTTCTCCAGGTTAAACAATCCCAGCTCCCTCAGCCTCTCCTCATAGACCATACACTCTAATTATGATTGCTCTGACTGTGTACAAACACTGTGTAACTCAAATTTAATAACACTGTCCCAGATGAATTCCTTGATGCTAAGAGATCAAGCTAAAAAGTGAATCCTCAATTTGGGTCACAGGGGCTCATTTTTTCAGAGTACTCAGCCCTTTATACATTCAAGATACTGCAAAGGAGGATTTCAGTGAGAAAAAAATCCAAGCACATTGCAGATTAGGTGAAAAACAGGTTGAAATTTTGGGGAACATGCAATTGCTGACCATCTCTAAAAGCTTGATGTGGTGCACTTCACATCTTGATGTATGAACTCTGCAAGTTAATCAGAGGACTGATTTTTATTCTCCAAGGCTTTAATCAACTTTGTCCTGAGACACCTTTTTCTTGCCCTGTGGTGGTTTCACTCACTAGATACTTTCTGTTTCTGAGCAAGACTGTCTCTCACTACACACCAAATTTACTCTCAGAGATGGCACATTCTCTACTGAGGGAAATATGAAAAAGTGTGTTCCCCATTAAGGAAGGATTCCCACAGTGCATTCCCAGAGGATGATTACAGCAAGCTGCATAAGCCATGCTAGTACAGCTTACCAATTTAGCACTTTGCCACTTCAGTAATGTTAGAACACAGATTTTCCTGATAAGCAAATATCTATACAGGGTGTTAGAAATGCATAAAACCTTCAGAAATTCTGTTAGAAACTATGAAAGCTGCCAACCACAACCACCAACTCCAGCGCTGAAATGTGCAGAAAGTCCTCCTTGAGGTCAGGGAATGAGTGACAGCTTACAATCCTTTCAGCAAACTGGTATGGCAGAAGGCTCATTTGGTAGTGCTTCATCAAATACTTGTTGACCACAAGGAAACTGACTAAAGAAACATGATTTCAATTCAGAACTCTGGAAATGCACTCTTATAATGGGAAGTGTCATATATCATCAGTGAAATATGCTTGAAGAATGCTATGATAAGAAGAAAGAGAGCTCTATCCCCTCACTTCCATTCTCCTGAGACAGCAGTTTCTGGCATGTGGACCATCATTCTATGTAGGAGTATTGGTCAACAAGCCTTGCACTTTTTTACTAAACTGACCATGGCAATGAGAGTTTTGGAATGGACCAATAAACAGCAATGAGGAAGGGTACAGACAAACTGCAAACCCTGTCAGATCAGCCCAGTTATCAGTAAACCCTAGAGTGTATGCTGCTAGTAAAATACAGTTTCTTACTGTGTTCAGGACAGCAAGAAACTCAGGAGAATACCTGAGAATAACTAAAGACCTGTTTGACAGAGAATAACTACTATTTTGTATACTTAAAGTCAGCAATCTCCTGGATGACTGTTGGTCTGCCTTTTCCTGACAGAATTGTAAGGGAAGCTTTGGATACAAACTCCAGGCAGACCAGTTATATCCCACCATCCTCAGTCACTCACAGTTAGACTCTAGAACCAAGCACATCAGAAACAGTCCTGATGATTGCATGTATTTGGTGCTGGAGAGTAAACTGTCTTTCCCTGATCAGCTTTTGCATAGCCTTTCAGTCACATCGTGATATGCATGAAAACTAACAAAAGTAAGTGGGTTGATGACAGACTGAATGCAATTTGCTTATCTTGGCCACATCTCAAAGCTGTGATGGACGCCCATGCCTGCTGATGCAGTCATTGCTGCCAACACTTTTATACCAGCCAAAAGCTCTAAACATATGACTCTGCTCTGGGGGAAAAAAAAAGAGGCACATTTTGCATAAGCAACTCCACTTCTTTCATTAATTATGTCACAGCCTTTTTCAGAAGAGGAAATATTGCCTAGCCCTCCTTAGTGCAGTTATGTGTATTGCTAAGAGAAAATAACTTGGGTTCTTGTCCTTCTAGTGAATTGCCAACTGTTTCCTCCAGTCTCACTGGAGGAACAGGCATCACAAAGAGTGTTGGGGGAAGACAGGACTCTTATACCTGTTCCAGTGTTCAAGCAGGAAATGGAGCAAGTTTCCCTTTTACTTTGCAGTATCCAATCACCAACTTATTTTTGAACCAAGCACATATGATATGATATGAAAAGCATCAAGGTAATTATGCAGATCCAGAAAAATCAAGTATTATGGTCACATTTCACAGAAGAACAGTGTTGTTATTCACTTTTTATCCTTCAAACATTTAAATAGCAATCCTATTTTATGCATATTCATTTTAGGTCTCATTAATGAGATTTGCAAAATGTATTGATTTCAATGGTAGTTAAGGGCTAAATAACTTTCTATGGAGCCACAGCCTTCATCCTATTAAAACTCTACATTTATTGTCTTCACACAAATCATTATTAAGCAGGCATTATTCAAGAGAGAACTCAATAGCAAGAGAAAAGCCCAATTAACAAGGAATTCAATGCAATTATGGAAGTTTGGAAGTTGCCTGGTGTTGTGTTTGCCTGCAAATCATTGGGGAGAGATGAAAAGGGAAGAGTTTGTTTCATCCCCACTTCCAAAGTACTATTTTCACTTCAGCCCTACATTATTAATTTTTTACAATGTCAAGTATTAGGACTTCTACGAAGTCACAAGTTAGGAACAAAGATGCCATTGAGTTTCTAGGGGACCTTTATTTTCCAACACTATCATCAGTAGGGTTAGCCCTATTAATAGCTAAAAGCAACACACTGGAGTTTTTGTCTATAGCTCTTGGATGTTCTTCTATTCCAGATCCATTCCTATGAACAGGAAAATAAGTAAGAACTGAGGGCCAGCAGAAATGGGTGAGTGCCTTTTAAAGTAAAGGGGTTTTAAGTGCTAAAAACTGTTTTATTATCATTATAGACTCAAGTCTTGCATAAAAAATGGCACCCTAAATCCTCCAGCTAACAACATAAAGTCAACAGATAAATCTAGCAGAGTGATTGCCCATTGGAATGGACTGCCCGGGGAGGTGGTGGAGTCGCCGTCACTGGAGGCGTTCAGGAGGAGACTTGACAGGGTGCTTGGTTACATGGGTTAGTTGATTAGGTGGTGTTGGATGATAGGTTGGACGCGATGATCTTGAAGGTCTCTTCCAACCTGGTCTATTCCATTCTATTCTATTCTATTCTATTCTATTCTATTCTATTCTATTCTATTCTATTCTATTCTATTCTATTCTATTCTATTCTATTCTATATGCCCATCTAAGAGGCACTGAAAAAATTGGGGAGATAAAGAGAATCACAGCTGGATAGCTTTGTGGAAGCATCAAGGCATTTCAGGACAGTCTATACTTCATTGTACAGCAGTTTTATGGCATTTTAAAGTATAATGCTTCAAGGAGCTTCATGTGTCTTCTCCACACCAGCAAAATACTTGGCTGGTTGCAAACACAATGATGTATGTCTTCAGTGAAGTTCAAGAGTTGCAATTCCTTCCATCTGCCATGCAACTTTTTTTACCTCCATGTCAACTACCCACATCTCTCCAGCTTGGAATTAGTCTTCTGTTATTAAGGTGGATTCAGATATATCACGCTACATCATTCTAATAGGTGGAGATGTTTATTTTCTCTTTTTTTTTTTTATCCCAATGACTTTCCTAGAAGGCAAAGAAAGGTTTCCAGGTTGATCCAAATTCTCCTGTGACACCGATGGCTTTACTCAGCATGGACTGACATAAGGCAGAGATACTATTCTCTCCAACTCCGATTTTCTGGGAGGGATAGCTGCCCATATAGACACTGCCAAGACCAAAGGAAGGATCCACAGTTTGACGTAGACCTTAGACTGGCTGTCCTAATTAATACTCCCAAGAAACAGAAGCATGGGGTTTGGAACACAAGCCCTATGAGGAAAGACTGAGAGAGCTGGGGTTGCTCAGCCTGGAGAAGAGGAGACTCAGGGGTGACCTTATCACTCTCTACAACTACCTGAAGGGAGGTTGTAGACAAGCAGATGATGGTCTCTTCTCCCAGGCAGCCAGTACCAGAACAAGAGGACACAGTCTCAGGCTGCGCCAGGGGACGTTCAGGTTGGATATTAGGAAGAAGTTCCATACAGAAAGAGTGATTGCCCATTGGAATGGGATGCCCAGGGAGGTGGTGGAGTCACCATCATTGGAGGTGTTCAGGAGGAGACTTGATGGGGTGCTTGGTGCCATGGGTTAGCTGTTTGGGTGGGTTGGATTGGTTGATGGGTTGGACATGATGATCTTGAAGGTCTCTTCCAACCTGGTTTGGTTTATTCTAAATAAAGGTTTATTCTAAATAAAAAGTAGGATGCTTAGTCCTTGCAGTGACTAGAGTAGGGCTGGAGCAGAACACTAGAAACAGTGAGAAGTGACTCCAGCTAGGTTGTTGTGGAGACAGCCCTCACTCTGGAGCGCTTGTGTGCCTAGGGGAGACCATAAACACCCCAACAGTCCTATAAAGTTCTATAAAAATGGATTAATTTGGCTCAGTGGGCAAAGCACTAGTAGGCTTATTTACACTGTTGACAACAGAAGAAATTCAACAAACATGCTCCTACCCTCACAACTGAGTGACATTAAAAAAAAAGACTGGTTCTGACCCTGTTATGCAGGTAAACAAAATGGAAGTTATATTACTGGAGGTGGAGAAATTCAGGCTAGATGTGAAGAGGAGGTTCTTCACCATGAGAGTGGTGAAACCCTGGAATGTGTTGTCCAGGGAGGTGGTCGAGGCCCCGTCCCTGGGGGTGTTTAAGAGCAGGCTGGATGAGGCTCTGTCCAGCCTGATCTAGTGTGGGGTGTCCCTGCCCATGGCAGGGGGGTTGGAACTAGATGATCCTTGTGGTCCCTTCCAACCCTGAATGAAACTATAAAACTATGAACCTACATGGCACAGAACTTGACAGTATAAAACAAACTAAAATGGTGCAAACTCAAAACTGTTTTCAGTTTTACAAAACCAAGACTATATATTTCAGGAGGAAACTTGATGGGGTGCTTGGTGCCATGGTTTAGTTGTTTGGATGGGTTGGATTGGTTGATGGGTTGGACGCGATGATCTTGAAGGTCTCTTCCAACCTGGCTTATTCTATGTAATTCTATGTAATTCTACTAATATTTGAGATGGTGAGCAATAAATGCATAAATAAATAGCCAACAGAATCCGCTACAATTCATTGGAAAAGTTGGAATTCTTTAAACTTTGATGTTAAAAAAAAAATTCCACTTTCTGTAATGCATATTTTCAGCTGTAATCTGAAAAGACTGAGAAGTCATACTTAATGGTAAAAAAAAAAACTGAAAAAGTTATCTACCAATACCTCAGATACAACTAAAACTGAACTGGAGATTTTTGTGGGGAAGAGAAGAATTCATGGTATTTTCTGCAGTTAAAGCAAGCACACAAGTACAACTAGGACCAAACTCTCTTTCTTCCTCATGTGTTTCTGTGGACAAAAAAACCAACAAAACAAAAAAACAGCCAGAAAGTATTTAGAGGAATTTTCTTGATATGGATTTTATTTATATGGGGGTTTTAAATGATTTTTATTCTGTGGATAGTTCTCCACAGAAAATGAAACAAAGCCTGTATTAAATGAATTGAACTTCAAGGTTCTTGCAAGTGCTGACTGATGTGAGAGGAAGAACTTAATATTTCTTGCCGTAGCAAAATCTATTTCAGTTTTTAAGGCTTCAAGTTCTCTTCACTTCCCGAACTAAGGGTGAAATTAGACTTGGATATTGGTTCTGCTAATTGCAGTCAGATTCCTATAAAAGTATGCAAGCAATGACCAGTTTATCAAAACAAAGCTTACATAACTGCTTTAATTTTGTTAGTAGTAGTTTCACTCACTGCTGAAAAAGGAAAGAGAGGAGAAGAGAGGAGAAGAGAGGAGAAGAGAGGAGAAGAGAGGAGAAGAGAGGAGAAGAGAGAAGAAGAGAGGAGAAGAGAGGAGAGGTTTGGAGAGGAGAGGTTTGGAGAGGAGAGGTTCGGAGAGGAGAGGAGAGGTTCGGAGAGGAGAGGTTCGGAGAGGAGAGGAGAGGTTCGGAGAGGTTCGGAGAGGTTCGGAGAGGTTCGGAGAGGAGAGGAGAGGAGAGGAGAGGAGAGGAGAGGAGAGGAGAGGAGAGGAGAGGAGAGGAGAGGAGAGGGGAAAAAAGGCAAGGCAAGACAAGGAAAGACCTCCACTGCATCAGGAGGAGGATAGGAAGGCACATCCACAACTCCCACCCAGCCACCATCGCCTGCAGCTCACTCCCTATGACAGCTTCTTTGTGGGGCAATTCTACAGCTAGGTGACCATACTGTAATTCACACAAGTCTCTTTATTCCCTTTCTCTTTTAGTTGATTAGATAGCGTTGGATGATAGGCTGGACTCAGTGATCTCAGAGGTCTCTTCCAACCTGGTTAATTCTATTCTATTCTATTCTATTCTATTCTATTCTATTCTATTCCATTCCATTCCATTCCATTCCATTCCATTCCATTCCATTCCATTCCATTCCATTCCATTCCATTCTATTTTTTCCATAGGTAAGCAGTAGATTTCTTCTTTCCTATAGATCCACACACTGCAAGGGTCCAAAGTGTCTCCCCTTGGAGATGAAACCAAATATCCACATCCCAAGACTCACAATGGGCAGACATCCTACATATCTCTTCCAGACCCACAGATATGGACAAGTATAATGTAGTGATGCCCCTCCTATTTTGCTGAATGTCTGTGAATGCTGTTTGTGAAAATCTTGCCACAACACTTTCCTCTGTTATATGTATTATATGCCAGAACTTTCAAACTCAGAGATATGCCACACTTGCAATCCATGCAGCATAAAGCTGAATGCACTGTTGGATATAAAACATTACACAGGAGTAATAGCTCACAAACATCTCAGATACCTCACTATAGAGTCATAGAATCATTCTGATTAGAAAAGACACTGCAGATCATCAGGTCCAAGCATTAACTCTGCTCTACCAAATTCACCAACTAAACCATACCACTAAGCACCACAGCGAAATGGCCTTTAAACATATCTAGGGATGGCGACTCAACCACCTCCCTGGGCAGCCTGTTCCAATGCTTGACCACTCTTTCACTGAATTGTTTTTTGCCTTGTGTCTAGAGTAAACCTACCCTGGTGCAGTTTGAGGCTGTTCCCTCTTATTCTATCTGCAAGAAGAGACCAGCACCTACCTCTCTATATTATCCTTTCAGTTACTCAGTTGTAAAGGGCGATAAGGTCTCCCCTTAGTCTCTTCCTCAAACTAAACAGTCCCAATTCAGTCAACTGCTCTTCATAAGACTTATTCTTTAGGCCTTTCACCAGATTTGTTGCTGCAGAGCAACTCCATAAAACAGAAAAAAACCCTACATCCTGCTCAGCCCTGGCTCATTATTTACTTTTTGATTAAAAAATCCAACTCAATGGTAAGCATTGCACTAGTTATACATCCAGTGAAATAGCTTGCTTAAGATTTTTGGCTTTATTTCACCTAAGCTTTGTAATTTGTCTCACAACATTTTTTAACATACCACATGAAGAGAAAATTGCATTTCTAAGAACTGCAAAGCCACAAGTTACGTAAGAATGGTTGAAAAGTGGAATTAGTTTTAACTCATAACAGGTATAATTAGCACAATAGAAATTAATTGCATTATATTTCAGTTCATCTTTAAAACCTTCCAGATGCTTTATGTTTTCAGCACTTCATTTGTATTTACTGTACAGGAACACTACAGAGATGTGACAGCTAAACACCAGATTGCTTTTTTTTTCCCACTAGTGTGAATAAACAGGAGAAAATTATATATATTCTGTTTCCTGCGCACTTCCCCCAAGAAACCAAATTAAAAACCTCAGCTAACAAGCCTAGCCAAGTATAGTTCCATACAGGAGGTGAGATGGGATGACATGTCGCTCTTGTTTTCCCAGGAAACTACACAGTCCTAGCAAAGCAGAGAAAATAAAAGCACAAAACAAAGGAAAAACTCTAATCCCTGAGATTCTCAAAGGTAGTCTTCTATGAATATTTAATCTTGCAAATCCAGTCTGAAACTCTCTGTGCTTACAATTCATCCTAAAGATTATTCTCTGCATTAAAATTTTGGAATCTGTTCCTAGATAAATCCTGCTTCATCCTTTCTGGTACAGTTTCAGTACTCCCACTGCTTTTCCTTTTGTTGAATAGCTCATGCCTCAATTTTGTTCCATATAACTCACATCTCACATCCATAACTATTTTTACATCAGGAACCTGTTGCCTACATGGCTGAACATGCACCTACAATGCTCTTCAGAACTAAGAAAATGACGTGGGTTCATTGCCCATGTGAATGTCTGGCACACTGCAAGTAGCCAGACCGAGGTCTCCTCCTGGAGCCTGACACAGACAAGCAAAGCTGGTGGAATTTACAGCACCTCTGTGACCTCTGCCTTTAACCTTGAAAAGCTGTTATCTCTAAAGCACCCTTCTTTTCTCTGCTAACCCAGATTCCTTTCAGAGGTTTTGCAGCTGGAGGGGAGTATTTTAATAATTATTATTCCTCTGACTATTGTCATACAGACATCTTCCCAAACAGAATACTTAACTGCAAATCTTCTGATTTTTGATCCTTCTGTCTTCCATCTGCACAACTTCATCCACAACACTAGTCACCAGTCTGTCACTACTCAAATACAATATATCGACATCTCTATTCCGGTAGCCACTACTGTCACTCTCTCACGCTTCTCCAACATATTCTCTCTTTCCTCTTGCAACTCCCTAGTTATGCCTGGAGATAAGTAATTTACCAAATGAAAAATCCTTCTGTTGCTATTTCCTATTGCTTTGTTTTTCTTAATTTTTTAAATTCCTGTTCCTGTGTATCTTACCTTCATGAAAACATCTCAGCTCTAGAAGTATCCCCTCTTGGAAAGCCCTTGCCTGTGTTGCTTCTCCAGTGCCTCCTCTCTCAAAAAGAATTTAGTAACCCAGCTTTCTCTCATTCCCTAGCATGTCCTTGGACCAAGCATTTTGATTGTTTTCTGCTTAGGTCATATCCAGTCACATTAAAAAGAACTCTCTTCTGACTCTAGTTACTGACTCAAGTGCAGTTCAGTACACCACTGATCTTTCCATCCTCTTAAGTGCGTTGGTTCCACCGTCTTCCGTGCTAAGTTATTAAGAAAGTCCTTGGTGCGTGGAGAGAGCATATACACATTCCAACCTAAACAGTGTTTTGAGGTACTTACTTAGACAAGCTTCATTACTGAATAATCCATGCACTTAACAAGCTTTAGGTATTTATCCCTACAACAGCCCTGTAAGAGATCCCTATTTTTACTTGATGGGGAACTGAGGCATAGGAAAACTACTTATGCTACTTAACCACAGGATATCTGTGATAACTCAGGAACCAAAGTAAAGTCTCTGATAACTCAGGCTAGAATGTTAATCTACAGACTATTCCTTCCACTTCTTTAATGATAAGGTCTCAGCAAATCTTATGCCTGTAGGTTGTTTTTTTTCCTTCCCTGCTGCCCCTTGAGTGATCTGTGCATAGATGAGCTACTTTGGCTAGCTTTGAGGCTAGAAGAAATGGGGTGCCTTTTCCTTCACCTATGCACATTTTAAAAGAAACTGTTTAGCACTTTGTACTTTGATGTGTGCAGCACTTCTAATTTTAGTCTTTGATACAATAATAATTGATGTCCCTATAGCTGTTACCAGATGCAGTTAAAGAAGAAACACAGATGACGGGGGAGAAGAAAGGAATGTGTTATGTGTGGTTTCTGCATGGAATTCCAAAGCAACTGCGAAATCCATGCTATTTCCTGTACCATCTTGTTTTCTCTAATACTGAATGCTTTTTGTTCTGGTTATAGATGGGGCTTATTTTTATACCAAAAAGAAAAGAGAGGATTATTAGTTTTCTATCATCTATTTTTCCATTTACTTTATTTTTCCATTTACATTTTACTTACTGAAATATTGGCATTCTACTCATCCTTTATGTGGAAATGTGGAAGATGTTGTCCTGCCTACTTTGGATCCAAAGAATATCTCAAACAGCACTTATAAAAACCCAGCATACATTTGGATTATGCTAGCAGAGTTATACTAAATGAGCTACAGATCCTGCAGTGGATTTTGGCCAAAATAAACCAATAGTATACCAACACTTTAGAGTATCTAGAAATGTTGTTTCCCTTCAGAAGCATTCCTCAAGCATGTTCCCTCAGACCTTCCCATTGTGCATTGTGTCTCCAGTCTTTCTTCTGTTAGCTGAAGTAATCATTCAACACCTCTGCAGCAGCCAGTGTGCACAACAGCACAAGCTATACCAATGTGTCTTTCTTGTATCCTTTAGATACTTATATGCATTGATAAGATCTCTTCTCAGTCTTCTCTTTTCCAGGCTGAAGAGCCCCAGATCGCTCAGCCTCTCCTTGTAACAGAGATGTTTGTGTCTCCTAATAATCTCTGTGGCCATGGATTGGACTCTTTCCTTTAGTCCTTCTTGAACTGGGAAACCCAGAACTGGACACAACACTCCAGGTATGGCCTCACCAGGGCACATTAGAGGGGGGAGGAGAACCTCCTTCGACCTTCTATCCACACTCTTCTTAAAGCACCACAGAATACTGTTGGCCTTCTTGCCATGAGAGCACATTTCCAGCTGATGGTGAATTTGTCCACCAGCACTCTCATGTCTTTCTCTGTTGAGTGTTGATGAACAAAATTGCATTTAATATAATCATGAAGCTACGTGTGTACAAATGTATAAATGTAACTGTAACCACCAAGTATAAAGCAAGTTTTGAGTTTGCAGCAGGTATTCTACATGAGAAGTTGTAGGAGCACTACTACACTGCTCAGGACATGCTGTAATGTTAAAATATAGAGTCAAGTCAGCTCTAATAATATATATTATCCCTTGTTTCCATGCACAGAGTCACAAAATGTCCATTTATGTATAAGAGGACGCCCAGACAAAATTATCTTGATTTATGAATGTGTCCCAAGTTGAAAATTTTGACATGAGCCAAGATGAATTAAATGGGAGGAAAAAAGACAACCAAAATAAGGTCATCCATGCCATGAAGTCTGGTATAATCTTAAATCATAATAATGCCATGAATGAATGCATGACATTCACAAGTTAGCAATATGCTAACATTTAGCTTGATGCATCTTGAAGATGGTAGTATTTTGACACAGCAGAAAAAAGATCTTGTCAGGGAAGCACAGAGAAGAGTAAACATGGAAGATTTTAGAAATTGATTTTCGGAAACTAGCCTCCATATTTGTGACATCTGAAGCTAGTCTGGAAGTAAAGCCTCTAATTTCCTCTGTAGCTGTTGCCAAGAACACAAGGAAGTCCTGAAAAGAGGAGATGAATGAAGCGGGTTGTGGAAGGTAAGGATTCACAGCAGCAGCAGGATGCTAAGAGTGTCCTTCCACATCAGCAGAGAAATCACTGAAGAAGGATTTCTTTCTGCAACGTCAACATTTCAAACTACCAAAAGGAAAGCTTGATGACCAAAAAATCCCATTATCCAACATAGTTGTGGAAGCTAACACTCTAGCATATTCCATCTTGCTGCATCACAAAGGCCTTCTTGCAGCAAGGCTTTCTTCTTTATCTTTCCCAGATTCCATCTACCTACAAAACCATCTTCACACAGTCAAAGAAAATAAAAGATCAGCTGATTCAAAACTACCACCAATAAAAAGCTGGATGAAGAAAACTTGTTTGCTTCCACTGTGCCCTAGATGTCATTCAAGGCTGTGACAAATTGTCTTCACAATCTCCATCCCTGATCCACCAGTGATGTGGACTGCAAGAGTGAGGATAAGCCCATGGGGCTACCAGGCACATGTGGTGTCCTCTTTCTTGTGCTACTTCCTGCTGCCCCCAGTGAGGTGAATTGGGCCAATCTCATGACAGTCAGGAGAGACAGTAACAGACCCTCCATGGTCAGTTGCTATACCAGGTCAGGTCCTGGACCTGGTCAGGAAGGCACCCCCCAAGACGGGCTGGGCTGGGATCTGGTTCAGGGTGGTATGCAGTTTAGCTGGTCTTGGGGCTTGGCACGGATGTGATGCATCAGGGCCAGGGCTAAAATGCAGCTTTGAAGAAAAGAGTCAGCCCTCCTGAGGTTTCTCACAGCTCTCCTCAAGACTGGACACCCAGGCCCTGAGCCAAGGCAGTAAAAAATCAGTCCCTGGTGTGAAAGGAATACTACATACTGTTGCTCTTCTGACCATGTAGGCAGCAAATGAACACAGTCTTGACTCCATTGTCTCTATGCCCTGGCCAGCCTTGTTGAGCTCATGAAGGACAGTGGTAGTTCACTCTCCTCTTCCAGAGGGAGAATTTACTCATAACAAATTCTCACTCCTCCTGGAAAAGAGGAGCCAGAAGGGTTGATGAATCACCACTGCCTTGCTGCAGTGCCCCTTTGGCTGCACCACTGTGCCTCATCCTCCAGACAGCAGAACCAGTAAAATCCCACATGATGCCTGAGAGATTTCCACTTCAGAACCTCTTACTAAAAGCAACAAGAAAAAGGGAATCTCTGTATGGGCCACTTTACAGTTGGATGTGTAAGACTCCAAACAAACATGCAAACCAGGCTGCCAGCATTCTGGCATCCTCTTAGCAGTGCTTCTTAATCTACTGACTAAAAGCTACTGATAGCCTGCAAAATATTACAAGATAATTTCCAAAAATATTGTAGGATTTAAGAATGGATCAAAACCCCACAATGCACCCCTCTGCATACTCAAGACAGTGCACGAGGATCACAGGATTTTAGGGGTTGGAAGGGACCTCAGGAAATCATCAAGTCCAACCCCGCTGCCAGAGCAGGACCATAGACTCTGGCACAGGAATGCATCTAGATGGGTCTTGAAAATCTCCAGAGAAGGAGACTCCATAACCTCTCTGAGGTCCCAGTACTGTGTGACCCACAGAGCCTGTTCCAGTGCTCTGTAACCCTCACAGTGAAGAAGTTCCTCCTCACATTGAGGTGGAACCTCCTGTGCGGCGGTTTAGATCCCTTGCCCCTTGTCCTACCACAGGGTGCAATCAAGAAGTGCCTGTGCCTTCCCTCTTGGGTTCATCTTATCAGGCCCCATGGACTTGTGAATATTGTGAATTTGTGTAAGTGCTCCCAAATCCAGTCTTAATTGACCAGTGGAGAGTCTTCCCTCCTCCAGTCTTCTTCTCCTTCATCTAGGGTCTGGAGTTCATAGGGGAGTTCAGTCTTAGGAGTAAAGACTGAAGCAAAGAAGGCATTCAGCAATTCTGCCTTCTCTACATCCACAAACAAGATATGTAAAACCAACTTCACAAAAGAGCTTCAATTTTCTCTATTAGTAAAGAGAAACCACTGCACTATCACTGATGAGAAAGGGGTTGTGTTCTCCAAATGGTTGAGCTGCCCTTTGATTAAATAAGTTTGGGAATCACTATGATAAAGCACCCATTACATGGTGCTTTATAGCAGCAGAGATCCTCCTGAGTAAATTAGATCTGCACTGTACAGCACTGACTCAGCTAAAAGGAGCTATTTGCTCATCAACTTATCCTTTAATGCTTAAAATAAAGAATAAAAATTGGAAGACTAAAAGAATATTTTATGACAATCATCTTGCTGCTGGTAGTGGAAATACTTGATCAAGAAATGCCCTGGAAGATACAGTGGGAGTTAGTCTTTCATATGAGACACTCATTTCCTGAGGATGCTATTTTGGAAAACCAGCTTGTCATTTCACAGCTCTCTTTTAATTTCTTTGAGCATTTTATGTTTAAATAAAGCCATCCAAATGATATACTCAGCTCATTGATTTTGTTATATTTATTTTATACCTTCACCTTTTTATTTATGTCCAAAGAAGGGCAACAAGGCTGGGGAGAGGCCTTGAACACAAGCCCTACAGGGAGAGGCTGAGGGAGCTGAGATTGTTTAGCTTGGAGAAGAGGAGGCTCAGGGGAGACCTTATTGCTTTCTACAACTACCTGAAGGGTGGTTGTAGCCAGGTGGGGGTTGGTCTCTTCTCCCAGGCAACCAGCACCAAAACAAGAGGACACAGTCTCAAACTGTGCCAGGGGAAATTTAGGCTTGAGGAGAAAGTTCTTCACAGAGAGAGCTGTTCGCCATTGGAATGTGCTGCCCAGGGAGGTGGTGGTCACCATCCCTGGAGGCATTCAAGAGGGGATTGAATGTGGCACTTGGTGCCATGGTTTAGTAGTCGAGGTGCTGGGTGACAGGTTGGACTTGATAATCTTTGAGGTCTTTTCCAACCATATTGATCCTATGATTCTATGATTTTCCCAATTCTGGAAATAATAAGCATTATAAGTTATCACAAGCAAGCTAGTCACTCCACTACTATGCATAAGCAATAGTGCATGTCCAACATTCCTTGTGACATTTTCAAAGAAGAAAGCTAAAGCTTTTACTGAAGTCATAAACCATATCACACTGCATTCTGATTTTTTCCTCTTCTGGAGTTTTTTCCAACTGCCATTAGACAAACCTTCAGCTTCCATCCTGCAACACCTTCCAAGGAAACCCTGCCTGACCTATGCCCATTAGGCAAATGAGTAAAGTAACGGCAAGCAGGGTGATATGCATCATCTAGCAGGCTAATGCAGGTAACAAAGTGAAATGCAGCCACTGCTTTTTTTGCAGCACAGTATCAAAGCCTCTCTTAAAAACCTGCCCAAATCTCATTAGAGAGGGCTAAAATTCCAGTACTTTCTCCACTGAACTGCTCAATACCTTTTTCCTTAATCTGCACTAGAAGACAGCTTTTTAAAAAATGAGCAAGCATGAATCATTTTTATGACCAATGCACCATTCACAAAGTGCTTTCCAACCAGATTGCAGTTCAAATAAGACATGTGTATTGTTGCAAAACAAAATATGCTGGCTGAACAGAATGTATTCATCTATATTAGTTTTCTTTCTAAATCCAGCACACTGGGAGCTAAATTAATCTGCTGAGTGCTAAACTCATCTACTGAGAGCTACTGTAGACTCAGGGAAATGTTTTGAGTGCTGTAGCAAACAAGTCTCACTCACTCAGGAGCCCTCTGTGGGCTGTTGGTGTTTTAACCATTTTGTCAGCTTTCAAGCAAGCAGACATCTGACAGATGAGGAAAATGCTTATTGATCTGCAGTGGCAGCACTACAGCAAATCAGCCCTAGAACGAGGCACAATCATGAATCTCTTCAGCTATGCATATTTATATGCAGCTGTCGTACCTCTAAGTCTCCAGAGAACACAAAATGCTTGTGTGGCCACCAAGACACATGATGCTGGCCTATTCTCACTGAAGTACAGTAGGTGAAGATGGAATATACAGAAACACATTTCATTTTCCCTAGATAGCCTATCTCATAAAGTACATGTTTAATATGAGTATACTATACCAGCAAAAATTCCTAATCCAGAGGTGTTTTCAAAGGGCTAAATCATTTAAAGGAAGCAAGCACCTGGAAAGAATGTATTTTCAGTAGAGCAGTATGAACTACAGCAATATATCAACACAGATAAGCTGTCTTGCCAGCAGTGTCAAAGAGCCCACTGGCTTTCAGTGAAGGCTAAGAGAAAAAAGCTCTTCTTGTGCTAGCTACAGTGGTGATGCACTGGCAGCACCCAGGGGCACAAGATGTATCCTACCTATGTAACTGTACTCCAGAAATGGAGGATGGGGGTTAGGAAGAGGGGTACAGGCTTTTCTTTTTTTGCTTAGAAAATTTTAAGAGTTGAAAACATCCCAAAAATTACTGAGGCCTGTGGTAGAAACACAGGGGGAGAAATGGCTTTGTGAAAAAGCAAAACCAGAGATCATAGAATCATAGAATTCTTTTGATTGGAAAAGACTTCAAAGATCATCAAATCCAACCGTCAGCCTAAGACCACCAAGCCATTAAACCATGTCCCAAAGTGCCATGCCCACATGTTTCTTGACCAAGGACAGCAACCCCACCACCTGCCTGGGTAACCCATTCCAATGCCTGACTACACATTGAGTAAAGAAAACGTCTGGAGCTTGACAGGAAGTTACTGAAGTAAATGCACTAAGCATTCAGGGGGTGCTGGCTATTTAATGGTCAAGCCATTTAGGTGTCTACTGAACTAGAATGATGTTTTAAATTGTTTCTTACAGTTCATGGGCCCAAGGGAGGTTGTAGACAGGCAGAGATTGGTCTCTTCTCCCAGGCAACCAGTACCAGAACAAGAGGACACAGACTCAGGCTGCACAAGGGGAGGTTTAGGCTGGAGGTTAGGAGGAAGTTCGACACAGAGAGAGTGATTGCCCATTGGAATGGGCTGCCCGGGGAGGTGGTGGAGTCACCATCACTGGAGGTGTTCAGAAGGAGACTTGATGGAGTGCTTGGTTGCATGGTTTAGTTGATTAAGTGGTGTTGGATGATAGGTTGAACACGATGATCTTGAAGGTCTCTTCCAACCTGGTCTGGTCTGGTCTGGTCTATTCTATTTTATTCTATTCTATTCCATTCCATTCCATTCCATTCCATTCCATTCCATTCCATTCCATTCCATTCCATTCCATTCCACTCCATTCCATTCCATTTTTTTCCATAGGTAAGCAGTAGATTTCTTCTTTCCTATTGATCCACACAAAGATTTTGCAAGCTTTTATCAGAAGATAAAACCCAAATGATGTGACATCCGCAAGGAGCTGAACCAAAGCCTACACCGTCCATGTACAGCTGAGTGGGGCTATTGCTGCTCAGGCTCCCCCCAGCTGGGGGCACTGGAACACCCCTTTGAGGGACGTCCATCCTGAGAACTCCCTTGGGTTATTAAATTATACAGAAAATTACCCTTCCTGGTTAAGTTCAACCTTGCTGCTCTAGCGAAGGCACTCTTGCAACAAAGGGGGCACACAGAAGGTTGAAATCTCACAACATCACAATCCAAAACCAAAAATAAAAATCATATTTTTATATATATATATTCTTAAAATGCCTTAATTGAGTTTCTGAAAAATATTTGCATTTGCTGCTCCCTTGCTTGCAAGCCCTACTAAGACATAAAGGGAGGAGGGAGTGTGGGGGGGGGGGGGAGTAGGGGAAAGAACAGGATATTTTCACATCTGGCATATGCAATTGAAAAAGACTACAATCAAGTTTTGTTTATTGTGGCAATCACACATAAGCTTTACTCCTACTAAGAAATAATTGCCATAAATTCAGTTACAAAGAACAATAGAAACAGACTTCCACTAAATGGCAAAATCTCCACATGGTGTGTGTGTGTGTGTGTGTGTATGTGTGTGTATATATATATATATATATGCTAAATAAAACTGCTAATTTGAGAAAGACTGTTACAGAAATCTACATCAGTATAAGAACAAGCTCCAAGGGGTATTGTATCAAAATGATGAGAATCTTGCATGGATCAGGAAATAAAGCAAATGGACCTATTTTATCTTCATGTTTATTACTGAAAATGGGTTTTATGATTTGCTGTGCATAGTTAAAGTGCTATCCAGACAAATTACAGCTGCTCTTTTAACCTGAACATAAGATGGCACAGTTCCAGCCAATCTGAAGTATGGTTTCTAGGCAGGATGTCAAATCTCAGCCCCCTGGGTTCCAGAATGATGGATTGAACCTTGAAAGTTGCAGCAGAGCAGCATATGTGATTTCTGTACTGTATTTTGATCACTCATGAATGCATTAAAGCATGTCCACGCATGTTATTAAAAGTCTGGGTTTATCATTTTAAGCTATCATTCAGAAAAAAACAACCAAGAAAGTAATTTTTCACAAGGCTAAAAAAAAAAAGAAAAGGAAAAAAAAAATATAAAGAAAAACCTAAAATTGCTGTGCTAATTTAAAGGGGAAAGAACTGCCTTTGAATTTGCTCTCTCTTTGTTTGCTGCAAAGGACATTAGATAGCGACGCAGCCAAAAGGGCACCATTTTAGAATGCAGATCTTCTCACACAACTATTAGCATACACTTCCTACCATTATTTTTACAAGGAAAGAAGAAACAAAAGGAGCCACACTTTCCCACTCTCTGTGCTATGAACTGCTGCAAGTACATAACAAGTACTGGGTTTTTAAAACAGATTTTGGCATGTGAATACACTGTCCAAATGTTAGACATCAGCCACACTTCTCCACCTGCTTATTCTGGTGCTCCAAATGTTGTCACACCCCCACTTCCTTAATTTATTTCCCTCTGTTCTTGTGTCCCTTTTATTTTCAAGAACTGCTTCCCTACAAAAATCTTAATTATGACAAGGAAAGCTGTTTCCCAGAAATGCCCCTTAGAGCGCCAGGGGAAGGTGGGGGATAGTCATAGCACATGTGAAGGCTATTGTGGAGTTTATTCTAATTGTGTGCTTTGTGAAGAGGCTCCCTGGACATGCTGTGTGCTGCACAGCACCTACCACAGTGTGGGCTTCTGAGTAGGATCACAGTACAAGACATAAATGTTAGCAACATCACCATACTGCACACTAAACACCACTGAATTCTTTGGCTGATCGAGATGCACGTAAACATGCACTGTAGAATGTTCAGAATAAGAGACACAGCCGAATTCCTAAAAGTCTGAGATGGCTTCAAGGGGAACACAGAGTTTTAGTAGATGTAAAGTCAAAAACAAAGAGTGGCAAGTCAACATACAGTGATTTTTATGAATAATTTGCACAACTCAGCATTCTAAACCCTCCTAATTTACATATTTTTCAGCTAGTTAATCTTTGCCTCCAGGACATGTTTTTAAACATGGTATTAATGTTGTGAATTCTCTGCTTTTGTGGTTTCACTCTCCACAATCCTTTGTTTCATGGCAATGAAAACAATACTTTGATTTTTAGTTTAGTAACAGAATTACCAACTCCCTGCTTAAGAACGGTTATAAATACTCCTGTAAATACTTGTTATCTATTTATTTTACATTGCAGAAGTGGAAATCATACCATTTCAGTACCTGGTTAATTTTTGTGTTGTGAGGTTATTAGTTTAAAATAGTCTACAGTATTTAAAGTTCTTACACTGGCATATTCTAAACTCACATAGAAGACCAAGGCAGAAAGGCACCTCTGGAGATTGCTGGGGCCCACTCTGCTCAGATCAGGGTCAGCCAGAATAGGCTGTTCAGGGCTGTGTCCAGTTGGGCTTTAAGTATCTCCAAGGATGGAGACTTCGCAGATTCTCTGAGCATCCTGTTTCAGTGTCGACCACCTCCAGAGCAAAATGTTGTGGGGATTCAAAACAATTTTTAAATGGAATTGACTCTCATCTTTTCACTGAATACTGCTGAGAAGAGTCTGGCTCCATCTTCTATACTGCGCCACATCAGGTTTGCATACGCATCATGCCTATAAGTTGTTACATTTAAATGTAAGAAATTTAAATGGCTAAAGTTCATTAGCTTACAAACATGCTTCCCCACCTTCCCAGTTAATTCTTAGCATGTAGTTGAGAGCATTATCCCAAGAACAACAAAATAAGGAAACTAGTCAACATGTCCTAACTTAAAGAACAGATGGCAGAAATCTTTATTGTCTTAGTGTCCTGATCTTTGCTCATAAATACGTGCAGAGAAACCAGAAATGACGGGGTGAGATTTAGTGTAGGTCCTCAGGGCTTAAAATTTTCAAAGGAAATCAACCACTGAGATTAATTTAAAACCTAAGGCATTTCAGGTGTGAAAAGCAACCTCTTCAGCTTTTTATTTGGTCTTTAGACAATGCTGTGGACTACAAAATAAGTTTTAAAGATTTTACTGCACTGAGAGTAGAAAGTAAATAAATATTTCAAGTTTCTGCCATCATCTTTGCTGCTACTGAACTTTTCATAAGAAGGGCTATGAAGAAACCTTTCTTAACTTGAAAGTGTAATTGCACTGCAGTTTAAGGGAAGTTTCAGTCAATTTCAATGTTAATTCAATAGGTATTTTAACAAAGTTGTGCAAAAAAATAAGAATGCCATTGCCAGACATTACTTGGAGTTTGCAAGCTTTTGCAAATTAGTGTTTTTGAAATGGGATGTCTTCTCTATGCAAACAAATGGTTACCAGACAAGATGCATTACTAAACAGCTCTTTATATTCATGTCATAAATCTATAAATGCTGCTGTGATATCCAGCTCATAAATCAACCTACCAACAGAGTTAGGGAAAGCTATTAATTTAGTTATAACATTCCACATAAGGAGCATTGTAGCTAATTGATTATAGTCTACATCAAAATTAGGTTTGAATGAAATCTAATGTAAGCTAATGTTGCTGTTGGATATATTGCGCCTTCAACCAAAAAAAGCCAAACCTATGAAAAAATAGACCCCCCAACAATAGTATGATTTTTTTCTATAGAATAGAATAGAATAGAATAGAATAGAATAGAATAGAATAGAATAGAATAGAATAGAATAGAATAGAATTAACCAGGTTGGAAGAGACCTCTGAGATCATCAAGTCCAACCTAGCATCCAACACCATCTAATCAACTAAACCATGGCACCAAACACCCCATCCAGTCTCTTCCTAAACACCTCCAGTGATGGTGACTCCACCACCTCCCTGGGCAGCACCTTCCAATGGTCAATCACTCTTTCTGTGAAGAACTTCTTCCTAACATCCAGCCTAAACCTCCCCTCGTGGAGCTTGAGACTGTGTTGGGCAATTTGTATTTTAATGGCACAGAGCTCCAGACTTATGATCCTACACTTTAGCATGCTTGTGTTTAATTTGGTGCAAATTGCTTCAGTATTTCATTCTTTGGCATCTTACAAAGCCAAAGGCTTAAGTCTTATTTACTAAAAGTTAAAGCAGAGAGATCACAGCAGAAGCAAGTCCTCCAAAGTGCCTTTCCAGCACTTGTGGAAAACAAATAAAAGACTACGTACCTTCCAGCCTGTTCAGCCATCCATCTACTGAGTAAGGTACAAGTTGCAGAGGCTGGATTGCTCTACGATACCGACAAGCATTCCAGTCTAAACGTGGGCGACCAAGGAGTCAG
The DNA here is from genome assembly GCF_026170545.1 of Melanerpes formicivorus. Classification (NCBI taxonomy): domain Eukaryota; kingdom Metazoa; phylum Chordata; class Aves; order Piciformes; family Picidae; genus Melanerpes; species Melanerpes formicivorus. The sequence continues at coordinate 6,181,216 of NW_027142363.1, read as the reverse complement.
GAGATAGATTCAGGCCTCTGCCAAGGCAAACCAAGCAGGCAGCTATCCCCTTCTTGTTACAGACTCTGACTCAGGCTTTTGATTAGTATACCCCAGTAATGAAATTCTGATTCTTCTTCAACAAAACTCTTGTTCAGCAGAGCCACAATTTTGCTTTTATAAGAAGTGACACAATCTGATATCCTAGTACTAAACTCATAAGACACCAGCTGCCTTTCTGTGTTAACGTAATGCTTTCCCAATTGTTATATATATATTTGTACCCGTAAAAGGGAAAACAAAGAAGAGATAAAAAGGAAAGCAAAAACAAAATAAAGAACAACTGCTAACAGCGTAAATGGATAGAATAGAATAGAATAGAATAGAATAGAATAGAATAGAATAGAATAGAATAGAATAGAATAGAATAGAATAGAATAGAATAGAATAGAATAGAATAGAATAGAATAGAATAGAATAATAGACCAGACCAGGTTGGAAAAGACCGTCAAGATCATCATGTTCAACCCATCATCCAACACCACCTAATCAACTAAACCATGCAAGCAAGCACCCTATCAAGTCTCCTCCTACACACCTCCACAGCTGAATTTTCTAAAGTAAAGGGAACTATTTATTACCAAAATAATTCTTCCTTTGGATGGAAACCAAGTTCTCTTTTCCTTTTTTGGACCATTTTATTCTATTCATTGTCACTAATCATTATCACTAAATTTCCTGTAATTGAGACTGGTAAATTAAAAAAACCTGTCTGCTTGTGAAGCCTACACTTCTCAACATACTGAAATGCCAGAAGTATATTTAGGCATGAAAGAGATGATCAGTTTTCATTATTTCTTTAAGATGTACTAAAACTTGGTATAGTGCAGCTACAGTTCTACCTGTTGCCCTGTCATGCTGTTACTATACCTGCGATTATGTTGCACAACTTGAAAGTCATCCTGCAAAGCTTGATCCAGTTCCCAAAATGTGTGCTGGTTTGAATTCCAACACAAAGTCCATAAAATAAGCTCAGGATATCCATTATTTTAAACTAACTCAAACCAGCATACTTTTTATGACACAAATTGGAGGAAACACTGCTGATGCAATATATTTGTAGACCTCATTGTCTCAGTACTTTTTTAAGAGCGTGGTTCACCTGCCAGTTTCACACTTCCATACGGTTTGCTTTATCATTTTGGAATTGTAGTTTATAATGCTTTATTTACCCCAGCCTGTCCCTGTCAGAGAGATGCTGCCTAAAGGTATTGTAATTCCTTGTGCTCACAGCTTCTGATAGGGTCAGCTTGCTGTGAAATGCCATTCTTCAGCTACACAAGGATATTTCAGACAATGTCTGTTTCTCACCTCCAGTCCTGCCCTCTGATGGGTAATAGATTTCTTCATATTCATTTTAGACTGGATGTTAGGAAGGAGTTCTATACAGAGAAAGTGATTGCCCATTGGAATGGGCTGCCTGGGGAGGTGGTGGACTCACCATTATTGGAGGTGTTCAGGAGGAGACTTGATGGGATACTTGATGCCATGGTTTAGTTGTTTAGGTGGGTTGGATTGGTTGATGGGTTGGACACGATGATCTTGAAGGTCTCTTACAACCTGGTCTGGTCTATTCTATTCTATTCTATTCTATTCTATTCTATTCTATTCTATTCTATTCTATTCTATTCTATTCTATTCTATTCTATTCTATTCTTTTCTATTTCTATTCTACTCTACTCTACTCTATTCTGTTCTGTGTGTCCAGTGAATGTGTGATGCAAAGGTTACCCTGTGTTTCCAACAACGAAAAAGTGACACTGGAAATGAGCAGAACTGACCAAAATGAAAGAAGACTCTGGGACAAAACTGAGATTCCCCAAAGTGGTATTACAGAGGGTGGTGGAAGGCTTCAAAATTCCAGAGAGGCAACTTCCTGGCAGTATTTCAAAACAAGGACATAGCCAATGCCAACAACCTATGTGTAACACCTCTACAGCTTTCCTTCATGACAGGCTGATATTGCAGCATTTTGAGCACCCTGTACTTTTGAAGGAAATGCTCTAAGGAAGAACATAAAAGAAGGAAGCATGGTAGCTAAACTGGTAATTAACAAAGGAAAATGGGAAAAGAAGGACAATCTTAAGGAAAACAAACAAACAATAAAACCAATGTGAGAATCCCATACATAAAGCCTTTATTTCAAAACTGAATTATTAATTTCAGGCCAACATTCATCTGAACTTCAGTTAGGATTATTGCTTGCTGTTAATAACGTAATGAAAACCCCCTCAATGCTACTGTGGTGTTCTCAGAGGAAAAGACTGAAGTGTTTCACCATCAGTGGACCCAAATAAATGAAAAGACATCTGTATAAGATGACCACTGTCCTTTCCTAACTTATTCTCAAGCAACATGGTGGAAATAAATCCTCTGAACTTTATTCTAGTATATTTTTCCACCAGGGTATGGTGCACAAGATCTTCTGCAGTCCATTTCGCTAACTTTTGTTATATCCCATTAAACTGCTGCGAAGAGTTCCATTGTTACAGAATCAATAGACTAAACCCCTCCATTTTCTTGTTTTAACTGTGAGTCTGAGCATGCATAGCTATACCAAGAACACCACCAGAAAGGAGTGTACAAGACTGAAAAACAAACTGAAAACTACTGAAGTAGCAGTACTGTAATTCTAGGATAATTGCTCCTGCTGCCCCATTTCTGGAAAGCCATTTCCCCTTCTGTTTTGTAAATCTTTTTTTTTTTCAAGTGTTTCCTGTGTTTCCAACTGAAAGATGGATTTTCATGTTCTCAGTCATACCTCATTACTTCTGTTGTATATAAGGAGGAAAGTGACTTCTGTTTGGTTGGAAGACGACACAACTCATGCCAGAACATTTCGAACACTGCATATGTGCAAGCAGTATCAACATTTAGCTTGAGATTTGGGAAAAGGAAAAAAGCACCAAAACTCCTGTCTGATACTGTTTTTCCAGAAACACTGCTTCATAGATGAAATAAAGCAGCAGTCTTGCTTCTAATTTCATCTGTCAGTTATTTTGGTCTGATAGCTGTCCATCAGCATTCTGCTACGCTACCATTAAAGCACAAGTTCACTTCTAGATTGCATCACAGATTCCTTGCTGCTTACTGGCTCATTACTCATGAACACACTACCAAATTATTTCAGCTTAAAACACATTTTTCAACATACACTTCTCAGCAGGGATGTTGCACTTGTTTGTAATATGCAAAATGTCAGCCAGAGATCTGGTTTGGGTATGCTCTGAAAATTTTGACATTTTCATAGTTTTATAGTTTCATTCAGGGTTGGAAGGGACCACAAGAATCATCTAGTTCCAACCCCCCTGCCATGGGCAGGGACACCCTACACTAGATCAGGCTGGCCAGAGCCTCATCCAGCCTGCTCTTAAACACCCCCAGGGACGGGGCCTCGACCACCTCCCTGGACAACCCATTCCAGGGTTTCATCACTCTCATGGTGAAGAACCTCCTCCTCACATCTAGCCTGAATCTCCCCACCTCCAGCTTCATTCCATTCCCCCTAGTCCTATCACTACCTGAGATCCTGATTTTACCCAGGATTATCCACCTTTTTGTGATGTCCCTTCCTCGCATGTTTGAATAACTGTCAAGTCACATCAGACCCTTATTTGCTTCCTTTTTCACTCCTTGATTTCCACAATCACAAATGTGACATCTATTGTAAAGGTAGTTTTGTGGAGTTTCCTTTGATTCCCACTGCAAGCTTAGATTTCCACGAGGATGATCAGAGGGCTGGAGCTCCTCTCCTACGAGGACAGACTGAAGGAGTTGGGGCTGTTCAGTCTGCAGAAGAGAAGGCTCCGAGGTGACCTAATTGTGGCCTTCCAGTATCTGAAGGGGGCTACAGGAAGGCTGGGGAGGGACTTCTCAGGATCTCAGGTAGTGATAGGACTAGGGGGAATGGAATGAAGCTGGAGGTGGGGAGATTCAGGCTGGATGTGAGGAGGAAGTTCTTCACCATGAGAGTGGTGAAGCCCTGGAATGGGTTGTCCAGGGAGGTGGTTGAGGCCCTGTCCCTGGAGGTGTTTAAGCCCAGGCTGGATGAGGCTCTGGCCAGCCTGATCCAGTGTGGGGTGTCCCTGCCTATGGCAGGAGGGTTGGAACTAGATGATGCTTGTGGTTCCTTCCAACCCTGGCTGATACTATGATACTATGAATTCTGATTCCTTTGATACTGATACTTTGAGATATTTGGCAATAACAATTCTTTTCCCCAGTGTCTTGATTTTTAAAAGGAATATAAAGATAGCTGTCTACAAACAAACAAAAAACCAACATACTAAACCAAGCAAGCACACAAAAAACCCCACAAGAAGAACAAAAGTTGTTTTGTACTCAGAAGACAAATAACACCATAAATGCAATGTGAGCACAGCTTGGGAGGGCAGTAGAAAAGTCACACACTGCTACATTTGCCCTATCATTATTTTAACCTAAATTTATCATCTTTGAGGTGTTCAGCACCTCAGCAAACCAATAACACTTTAAAAAAGAACGTGGTACAGACAAAATCAAACACATTGTCTAAAATCTGGCCCGAAAGAAGTGTGTTGAATTCAGCATAAAAAGCTGAAGAGAGAAGACAGTTTATGGAAGGACATAAGCAACTGCACTCTCCTCCCCTCTACAGCTCAGGAGTGGATAGGATAAATGCTTCAGAAAGAGAATAGAATAGAATAAACAGGTTGGAAGAGACCTTCAAGATCATCATGTCCAACCTATCATCCAACCTAATCAACTAAACCATGTGACCAAGCACCCTATCAAGTCTCCAAGTTTGTTTCTAATGCAGGGGTGTGGGGTTTTGTTTGTTTGTTTCCTTGTTTGTTTGCTTTCTGTCTTCTTTTATTTAACCAAAACCAAGGGAAGAGAAACCTGAGTAGAAGGGAAAAAAAATAGTGGATTTTCAAAACCTACACCATTCAGGTGGATTACAGTACTTAGAAGTAAGAAGTCTCTGACTAGAAAATACCTGTTTCAAGACTCTTCTTGACATGCTGTGGTACTACTATAAATCTGCAATCAGACGAATGTAACTTACCTCCAGCTTGGACCAGGAGCCACAGCAATAAGTTGGTCATCTTTTAATCTTACCTAGATGTGTGGCTTTAACCACAAAGAGTTCCACAGGCCTTTGAAAACACTATTCAGTAACTAAGATTTTAGCACATGCCTTCTAATTTGTATCCTCACAGTTCCTAGAATTTTGGCTTCTACCTGAATTTGCATTCTAAAATACTTACCTTGCCTACATCCTTGCTCTATTTTCATACCACACATTTTTTCCTCCATCATGAATTATACTCCTCTTTTGCTTTAGTAAATTCTTTCCTGTGGTCCACACAGTTGAATTTTATTTTCCTTTTTTTTTCCCCCACCCATATGCAGAGCACCACAAATTGGAATTTTCTTCATTTTATTCAAAGGTTGTCAAACATCTCCAACATATCTTCTGTTTCTTTATTCCATCCATTTCTATTTACTCTAATGAACTTTTTTTGGAGTGTCCCAGTGCATTTTTTCTCCAGCCTATCTTTGCTTTCCAGTTTAAGAGCTTCCTGGCAGAGAAAGGCTGTGAGATCAAGTCATGGAACATTGAGGCAAAGAGTCTGCTTTATGAGTAAGATACCTGGCTGCTTAGGAAGGGACAGGTGGTTTTTAACATGTTATGAGATACATTCCAACCTATAAACTCCCCAGGTCACATTGAAGGAGAGCATCTCAAAACTACTTTGAACACTTTTGACCAGAAATTATCTACCTACCTACACAACTTAGATGGAATGTGATGAATTTGCCAGTGTGCAATATCCATCACCTTTTAAAGGAGGATGCAGTAGATTACTGTGCCTCTCTCTGGCATAACAAGAATTTGCTGTTGAGCATTCTTTCTTCACTTTGTAATTTGCATGCTCTCCAAGCTTATCATAGTGTGTTACTGAATCCATTGCCAAAACACAGACTACATCTTTTGTATGTATAAAAGGATTTGTTTAGCATTAGATGCATTCTCAGCATTGTACATGACTGCTTCTTTCAGTGGTTTCTTTAAGGTAAAGTGAAATCCAAACAAAATTACCACAATGCTCAAACCCCAATTTATCTTCCACTATCCTATTAGTATAGGATCTTCTCATTGGCATTTTCTTAGCCATTTAGGAAGCTGCCATCCTGAAGCTGAAATAACTTATAATTTGTTGGGGTTGTGGGTTTTAAGTTGGTTTTGGTTGTGGAGTTTTTTGTTGTTGGTTTGTTTGTGGGGTTTTAGTTTTGGTTTGTTTCTCATCTATCCATAATTCACTACTAAATACTCTCTTTCAGGTTCACTGAATTAGAGCTTTCCCACTGAATTTTCAGTGGTGTGTTTCAGATGCCTCTGGGAACAGCCAGCTTATGAATGGAGAAAAATGAGCAACAAGAACATGCTCCTGGACCATGAGTTCTAGTACAGCTGATCCTACTTATTTCACAAAGCAACACTTTACTCAGACACTGTACTAGGAAATACAACAGCAAAAAGGAATTGTGATGAAGGATAAAGATACTTTTTTTCCTCAAATATCACCCACTAAAGTAGCTCTTGCCTTACAAATCAGTTTGCCAGACATGAAATATTACCATAATGCAAGAAGTGAAACATTTGTGACTGTCACTGTACAAACTTAATAACGAGAAGTTTTGTGCAGATTATCCCAGAAATGTTAAAAAACTGTGTGTTGGTGGTAGGTTGGGGTGAAGTAACAGGAGAATGTGAGAAATGATGGAGGGAAGGGAAAGACAGGCTGAAGAGAACACCAGGGATCATCTAGTCTACCACGCTTCCACAAGGCAGCACCAGTTATACTTGTCTTTCCTAATACATTTGGCTTATGACTGCACTTAATTCAAACTTTCCTTGTAAACCAAATGTTCAAGAGCTCTGATTATCATCATTGTACTCTGTCTGCCTCCTTCTTGCTGTGCTGTGCCCAAAGTGAGATATCATGCTCCAGCATACCAGAACACACACAACTGATCAGGGAGTGTCTGTCAACAGCAATTGTCCTCACTGTGCAGACATGCATTTAAATTGAACTACTGTCAAAAAGAGAAACTCATGCCCTGTTTCTAAACAGCTAAAGCTCATTTCTCGGAGGTATACAATATCCCTTTAATCATGTGAACTTGCAAGCCAGTCCTAATAAGAGACTGGATAGTGCTTAGTTGCATCACAGAAAAATGGAAATTACAAATATTTTGAACACATTCACTCTTCAGTGTCTCTAGTAGTTGAATCAGCACTGATGAGAAATAATCTTAACTCTGATGATTAGCAAAGAATATAGACAAGGTCTTAGTAAAACAGGTGAGGAGGGTATATATTCATCTGCAGTGCTAGTGCCACAAATGACAGCCCTCCACAAGAACAGATGGCACAGTGCCCACATTTCTGGCAAAGAGCAGATATCCCTTCATAAGACAAAAAGCAAATATCTCCTCAGTCTCATTTTCACCAGGCTAAAAAACATGAGTTCTTTCAGCCATTGCTCAGGAGACTTGTGCTCTGGACCCTTCACCACCTTCATTGTCCTTCTTTAGACACACTTCAGCACCTTGATGCCCTCCTTATAGTGAGAGGCCCAAATCTGAACACAGTATTTGAAGTGCAGCTTCACCAGTGCCAAGTACAAGGGGATGAACACTTCCCTAGTCACATTATTTCTGATACGGGCCAGGATGCTCTGAGACTTCCTGGCCACCTAGGCATACTGCTGAGTCATATTCAGATGGCTGCCAACCAACACCCCAAGGTCCTTTTGTGTCAGGCAGCTTTCCAGCCACTTTTCCCCAAGCCTGTACTGTTGCACAGGACCAAGCACTTGGCCTGGTTAAGCCTCAGATCACTGGCTATCCTTATCCTTGTGTGGAGTCTTTCTACCCTCAAGCATATCAACACACCTGCTCAACTAGGTGTTGCCTGCAAACTTATTGACGGTGCATTCAATCCCCTCATCAAGATCATTGGTAAAGATACTAAACAGAATTGTTTATAACTTATACAGTATGCAATATCCATTTGCAATGTCCATTTGGCCAGTTTAGATCAGTTCCAGAAGCTCTGTCCCCTCCAACTCTCTTGTAAACCCTCAGCCTACTCACTGGCAGGAGCTGAGTGCAAAATCATAGAATCCTAGAATGGTTTGGGTTGGAAGGGACCTCAGAGATATCTGGCTCCAGCTCTCTTGCTGTGGTAAGAGGCACTTCATCCTCTCTAAGAATGAACAAGAATACTTATGGCTTACATTGATAATTTGTTAATGTTTCACATTGTACAAACCCACAAGCGTGAAGATTAAAGTACAACATATTTAATGTTCCTCACATGATACAGTTAGTAGGAACTATTTTAGACAATTTTCCCTCAGAAAAGGCCAGTTCTTTAAAAGCAATGTTATTGGTAAAGAAATGTGTCAGATCATTTGCCTTTTCAAAAAGCAGAGAGAGGTTTGAAATTGCTCAAATATTCCCCTTTGATATTTTTAAGAACAAAAAAAGAAAAGGTCTCACTCAAAGTTCAAAATTATCTTTTACAAAATTTCATAGAAGACTGATATAAATATGCAGAAAACCAAGCCCAAATGAAAGGTTTCAAAATGACTAATATTAAATATTTAAGTAAATCTGAGTCATCTTTACTCTGGCCTTCATTTAGAATTTCATTTTTTCTTCCTTGCTGTTTCAGAGAGGAGAAAGTTCTGGAAGTTCAAAAAAGTCTTGGTGCACATTGTAATTATTTTTGATCCATCTTCAAGTTCTGTAAAGTCATTTCAGGAATTTTTTTGAAGTATATTTCATAAGTAATATTCTACAAGTACCTGTCTTCATCCTCCTTGATTTTTTTTTCACCATTAGAGTAATATTTTTGGCATATAGTCTTAGTATTAAAGAATCCTTCATTTTTTATGACTTATTCTCCCCATGGTGTTAGTCAATGATTTTAAACATTATAAACTACTTTCTTATAGCTACTAGTTGTGAAGCCACAGACAGAAGTCTTCAACTTAGAGTGAAGTATAGGTATCCAGAAGACATAAGAAATGCTGGCAACAATCCTGGTTTACAAACAACTGTTACAATCAACTAAAGGCAAAACCAGATATTCTAAACAGATAAAGAATGCTATATAAAGCATGGAGTATCAGGGGGTTTTGTGGATAAAATAGGGTTCATTTCACATGATGAACTCTGAAATGCTACCAAAACCAAGGATATTGACATTCAGAAAAGCATGTCCTTGTAAAACTGATGATATATAGCAGTAACAGTGTCATATACACATAACAGTTTCTCCACTCACAAGTGTCAAACCACTGGCCCCTTATAAGATTCAGCTCAGTGTCTGATAAAGGTTTATACCATGGAAGAGTATTGCCTCAGCTCTTTTAAATACACTGGCCATGTTTGCTGCACTTGTGGGGAGAAAACACCTTGGTGGGTTGTCTTAGGCATTCATCAGTCAGGGCAATATCTTTTCTATCTAATAAGCTGCCTTAGTCTTCTTGTTCAATGCACAGCCCCAGAAGGCTTTTTGACATCTCCCCCAGCCAGGTCAGCATTTTACTTTTCAACTAATAAGAATATGATTAACCAAAAACACTCAAAGTTCTGCAGTTACCAAGGGCATAAGCCCCCCAGTATTTTATCAGTAAGCTACTTATTTGTCTAACTCATCTAAGCTTCTAAGAAAATTGACCCTTATGCATAACTGTTATGTACAAACTGCAAGCTAGGTTGTGGCTCTGGCCAGGGCTGGTGTCTGACGTAAACAGCTAGCTCAGGGGAGGGATCACTAACAAGACTTAATTGCAGGAGACTGTGAGTTAAGTGCCTAGGTAGTACTCATTTTGCACATTTTCACGTCTGAATGCCTGTATTTTTGTAGACATTTCTAAGTTTGATGTTGATTTGCATTTTGCCAGAAAAAAAAACAAACAACTAAGCAAAACAAAACCAAACAACAAACATAACAGTTTGGTGTTAAAATCCTACCTTCTGGGCAAACAGAGATTTAAGTGTGATTTAATACAAAGTGTACGTGCATGTATTAGTAAATACAGACATAAACCAGTCACTGGTAGCCCAAATGTGAAGTCTTTATACCAAGATAGAGCGTTTATAATATACCAAACCAGTGCAGCATAAAGAAAAATGGGATATTGTACTGACAGCCAATATTTCTGAAATCAGCATTTTCACTGCAAGGTTATTAATATCCTGCATCTGTTTCATTGAATATTCAAGATGGCACAGATCAGATGTGCTGTGCTGATCTGGACCATTTAGCTCAGAGATGTGAAAATGTTCAACCCAAAAGACACTTGTTTACCATCCCTAGGACCTTACTAAGTCATTATGTTATTACAGAAAAGAAAACATAAGACAGTTTGCTGTCTTTACTACCAAGGCTGCATTTTGAATCCCTCACTGTATCTCTCAGTGAATTTGTAACCACTTACAATGTTTCATACATGCAAGTTATTCAAAACAATGAAGTATGGACTACATGTCAAGTTTTATATTAAAAATCATTTGATCTGAGCAGATGTTTTTCTGACTAGCTCAATTTTCCACAACCCCAAAGCAGGTTTCAAGTATGTTTAGTCAAGAAAGAGCATGAACATGACAAAAAAAAAAGCAACTTCTATGTGAAGTCCAACAAAGAGGAAACATCCAGAAAACCTTTCGTCTACTTGGTCTCTGCATTCCCCTAAATTAAATGTTAAGGATTAGACTCTCATTTGACAAGGAATGATGGAGGTCACATTTGTGGAACCAAGTGAAAGAAGGAAATGCAAAGGTCAGGAAATATTACACACAGTATCCTTTAAAATCTTTTCTTAATATTTAGCAGCCTTGTCAACAGTCCAAGACCCCTGGGCTAGGAGATCTCATCCTGCATTTGTTTTTCCAAATTAACTGGAAGACATAGACATCACTAATTGGTGCAGTGCTGGGAGAAGCATCGATAAGAAGATGGCAGTCACAGCGTTCCTCCTCCGTGCTTATTCCAAGCAGCAGCCAGTAGCTAAAACTTCTAGAGCTGCAAAAATTTTTCATCTGAAACAAGGATTCTATTTTAATAGGAACCTTTTCAGGGGGCAATGCTAGTTCTAACAAAATCAATTGAATAGTAGGCTGAAAAGGTTTGTTCTCACAATCTATACCTAGCTAAATCGAAAGATCTGGTTTTTCCTCTCAAAACTATTTTAAAGCCTGGCATGGCTTCTGAATTTTGTTCTGATTGATTTTTTTTTTTCCCAAATACTTCAAATTAGGATGCATTAGGTAAGCCTATAAGTACAGAGCTGCTTCTGTATTCTGATCTAAGAGAAATTATTGGTCAATTTTCAGCGTCTTATATTTTTCTTTTTATTTTTCTCTGACTATTTGCACATCTTGAAAATTAGGGAAAAGGGACTGAAATGTAGTGGTTTAGGGTAGCATTCATTTCACTGCACTGAAAACAAACAAACAAGCCTAAACTCGCTACATCTATCTGGTAGCAAGTAAAATCGCTTGCAAGGAATCACTTATCATTTTTTTTTTTCCATGCAATAAATGTTATTGTCCAGATAAGATTTGCACACTTGCCACAGCTCATCCAGGAGCTACTCACAGAAAATCCCAAGAACACAATGTGAACATAAAATTCTACTACTTGTTGTCTAAAGGCACCTCGGTTTTACAGCAGGGGTGTTGATGCTTTCAACCTTTTTACTACCTGCAAACCCATCAACAGCTTCATAACGATGAATGCAACAGAGCTGGCTTTGCATTCGCAAACTTTACTCGGGTAAAATGGCAGATGTGTGCCAGCACATCTGGAAACCACTTTTAATTATACTTTCCTCTAGTGGGAAAGCAGTAGCTTGTACCCATAGTGAAGCTTTTATATCTGACCACACAAATGCTAGCAACCACCTGTGCTTTACACTGATTTTCATTATAGAGCATATCACATTACTGCCCTATTATTCCAGAATGACATTTGAAGCTGTTGTGTGACTAAGCTGCAGCAAGTGTGGTCTTGAAAAGGCCTCTACTCTACAAAAATGTAATAAACTTGATTGCAGTTAGGGTACTTACCGCTGAGGATATCACAATATGCAGGCTCCTAACATTGGCTTCTCTTGCTCTGAAAGTCATAAAAGATAGACATTAGCAATTGTGATTACCTGTCTGGGAATTGAAATTTAGCAAACTAATGTATGCCCCTAAATGAGATACCTTGTAAGTATTTAGAATTCCTTTCCAGTATTTGTTTCCTTCCTACTATTATTATAGGAGTGCTGCAGTCAAATACTCTGCATCTTCAGCCATGCCCTGAGACTAGGAAAAGCTATTTCAGCTGTGATCTGTCAGCCTAACAGTATTTCAGTTCTGTCATAAATATTTTCATGGTTTGCAAACATTGTGAGTTACACGACTAGGTTGGGTTTTCTAAACTTAACCTTCCCCCTGTTACTCCCTCCTGCCCCACCCAAACGTAACAGCTTTTTTGCATCACTGTTCTTCATTTCTGAAGGAAGGAAAAAAATCATTTCAAAGAAGAGCTTTAGATGTCTGTGGAATCTTTTCCTTCTTTACAAGACTCAATATTTTGGAAAAGTGTGAGACGGTGCAAGAAAATTTCGTGTGTCCTAACAAATGGAAAGGTTGAGCAATTGCAACACAGCCCTTGGGAGACCTGGCATGCCCAGGGAGACTCATCAGAAATGGACAGCAGTATGTCTAACTTTGCAGAATGTAAAGTATAGAATTTTACAGACTATATTTTAGGATAGTTTGCTATGTTTACCTGCACAATGGGCAAGTAAATTAAAAAATATGTCCAAATATTTCTTTAGTATAATTTAATCTGCTTATCATTTACTCTGATTGAAAGAAAAGCTTCCACACTATTATTTATCTAAAAAGCCACATTCACCTGTCTCATATTTTCTGCCTTTAGTTCAGGACTTAAGTCTTGCAATAAGTCATTAAGCCACAAATGATCCCTTGCAGGACCGAGCCTTCTCTCAGTGCACTGCCCACGTAACTTCACTGCCCGCTGCCAAGGGCTCTGGGATTGCAAATGAAAGAAATTCCTACTTTGAGAAAGGCTCAAAGAAGTTCTTAGCCTGGGATCCTGAGACAGTTGCTATGCTCCCTCTCTACCAAGCATAACAATTGATCTGTACACTCACAAGTACCTTGGCTTTGCTCCTGCCCTCCCACCACTCTCCCCCAACGGCTACGCACAGCCGCACCGAAGCACAGAAGCGTCCCAGTGCCGCTGTCTCACACCACCCAGGAGAGCTGCTGCTTCTACGGTAGGCAGGACTCTCCGGGTCAGCAGAGAGGGAACAGCAAGATTTACTTTAAATGCACCTTTTTTTTTGTCATCTCAGAACCTCCCTGTGACACCTGGTAGGCATTTAAATGTTCATCCTACTAGTATGCATTAAAACAACATGAGGAGTGTTCACTGGGTCATATACGTAACTTTTGCAAAAATGTTTGTAATGTCTTCAGAGATAGAATGTGTTAATGGTTCATAACCCAAATGCCATAAAAGCATAACCTGATTTCACATTGTAAAAATATTCCTTAACCATTCAAAGAAAGCACAATATTACTCCTCCTTTCATTATCTGTGGTAAAGATTTTAGACTGATAAAATAAAACGTTCACTTCTGTAAGTTGCTTAAACCTAAAAGAAGAAAAAGGAAAGTGGTCTACATCCGAATAAAGGCACCTTCTGAATATAACTTTCTAGAGGTTTTCCAGCTATGTACTTAAAGGGCAAAAAAAAAAAGACTAAAGGACTCCACAGTACTCTGCAAAAGACAAAAATAAACTTTATTTGTTTTAAGATTAAGGTACCCTGAAATCAACTTACTTTAAGAAAATTTAGTCTATTTAACAAAACAATACATTTGGCATGTAAATTCACTTCATCTTGGACATAAACCGTCTAATGCAGCATTTAAAAAGGGATACATTAGAAGACAGGTAGCTGCACTTTCTGAACTCTGATTGAAATGGTGGTATGAATTGATATGATCAAGGTCAGCCACAAGACATTTTTAGAAGAGGTGAAGGATGACAGAAAAGTCTGCAAATGGGCAAAATAAGCACTCAGATGTCTGCTTCTTTATGACACAAGTAAGGCATGTTCGAACTTTTCCTTCAGTAAAACATCCTCTTTGAGGAGTGCCAATGAAGACCGCGAAGCTGCTTGAGGAAGATGGCAATGTCAATCATGCTAATTCCATCAGGAAATAAGGAGAGACAGGTTTTGGCATCATGGAGCAGCCAGGTCACACGGTGCTGGATCCAGAGAGCCACAAAGTCAGAGAGATTCTCTCTGTTCATTGCAAGGGGCCCTAGTTCAGCCTCTTGCCCTTATACCTCTTTAGCTATCCCACTTGTAATGCTGTCATCATGAGCTTAAGGATGTGACCGGGAAGGAGAGCAGAAATGTCTTTGAAGTTGTGGTGGGTTGAAAACTGCCACAGAAGTCATGAAATATATCCAAGATCCTGGATACCTGCCATTTTAAAACACTGAGCTAAACACACTCAGTCTTAATAGCCGGTTAACAGCCTTGAAGCAGGGAGTAAACAGAGAAACTCCACACCATGGATGCATACCCCTTGCCTAAATCCCTTTGATTGCATTTGGGTGCACTGGATTTGTACTCCTAGAACAGGACAGTCAGGCAGACTGCATGCCTGAAGCCATGTCGGAGTCTGCCCATCACACTGCTGCCCCTGAGACCTGCTGGAAACCACCTCCAGGGCCAGGGGCTGCTGGTGCTTGGGGCCACACACATCTGCAGAAGGGAAAACATCTGGGCCTAGGTACAGGGTGCCAGGGAGGCTGAGTAGGGGGAGGTATTACTTCTAGGAGAAGAGTGCTGCTGACAAAGCTGCAGTAGTTTTCCCCAGAGCAGGGTTAATGTTGTGCCTATTCTCTCCTATAGCAAACTGACTGAAAACGCTAAAAAGTCTTTGCGATCTCATTGGTTCTGCTAAGGGAGCTTGACTGGAAGGACAATGCATCTTTGTTCTCAATTAAAAACATTATTTGGGTGCACAAATTATTTAAAAGCCAATAGGAATATATTTTTTAAAAATTATAACCACAATTTGTCTATTGAAGCAAATGTTTTAACCTATGAAGACTTGGCAGAAAAGAGAGGGAGTAATAACATTGCTATGATTACATGTAGCCTTCAGCCAGGCAATGCAATCTTGTATTCTGAATTCACTGCAGCATAATCACAAATCAAAATCATACCTCTAGTGAAAAACCACATATGGCATGCTGATACAGAAGAGATTTCATTAGCACACTACAGTACTGGATACTGTGAGTACTCTTCCTGCAACATTCCCCTTTTCATAAGAATACAGAGCAATCATGGGTATTCTAATACTGAGAAATGGGAAGCAGAGCAAGAAAGAAATGGAGAGAATTTGCATTAAATTGTATTTTCTTCTCTCCTCCCGTAGTTTTTACCACCCAGATGACAAAACATTATCATTAGCAGTTTATATCAAAAAGTTAACATTTGCCCACAGTTTTCTATATTCTCTAAACCACAAAGGTTGGAGCCTGTTACACAGTTCCCTTATCTTACTCTGCTACTTTAGAATCTAAGAGCACATTGTGCACATTAATCTTTCATGGCAGAGTTCACTGAAGTTGTGCCAAAATTCAATAATTATGCTCCATCCGATGAAGCAATTTATTTATCTCATTGGTGAGACTTAGAGCATATAGGACAAAGCTTTTAGTTTGTATGAATGAAATGCTTGCTAAAAACCAAACCCCAAACCAACCCACAAGACGAAACAGAACGGCCCTGTTTAATTTCTGAAGTTTTAAAACACACAGTGTAATCTATTGAGGAATAAAGCTTTTTTTCTTTGGCAATATCTCATATTTTCTTGATAAACTGAAAGTGTTCTAAGATATATTTTGGGGGATTTGTTGTTGTTGTTGTTGTTTTTTCCCCATTTTTTTACAAATGCTTTTATAACATTTATTCAAATGTAAAATAATATCTGCCACACTTACACTGCACTACTGAAGCATGAAATATTAATGCCTAGCGGTCATTGAAAACGCCAACTGCAAAACAAGAATTTGTATTTTGAATGGAGAATAAATTTGTTTACTCTGCTGACACAGGTAACTGGGAGTTCAGCAGCTCTGTGGAGTAAATTCCAAGGTAGAAAATCACAGTAAACTTAAGCTTTATAATTGCAGTCTTTCGTTGTACGTTTGCAAACAAATAGAAAACATGAAGCCCTCCAAGTAGGAAGACTAAAGAAATGTTATTCCTAAGGGCTGATTAAAAGGGGGGTTGGGGGGGGGGGGAAGGGATAATGGAGAATACTTCATATCCTTCACATTTCATAGTCTCAGGAAAAATAGCTAACCGTTAATTTATCGATCAAACTAAAAAGAAGAAGCTTCAATCTACCGCTTTGGGCTTTAAAACTAGAATATAGTATCTATACACTTTAAACTTTTTACTTCGTTCTTGTGAACACAAAATGCAGATTTTTCTGGTGGGAACGTGACTTCATTGTATGTTCGTACAGACAATAGACGAAGGAAAAATTGTCTGCAACCAAACCCCAAACTTAGAACGTTTTAACTTTTTTAAGCAAACTCTCTTTTACTTCATGCATCACATTTTACACTTCAGGCATGCTCTCAGACAAAATTTGATTCTCAATTGAGAAACTTTTGGAGCAGAACTCACTGTGATTTATAACACAACCCTTCAACAGCTAAAACAAAATGAAAACCTCTAGAAGCAGTGCACTAGCATCTGTTCATTATTTCACAGTAAAACCCTCTAGATAAAACAAGGAACATCATAATAGAACATTTTAAAGATCTGCATTAACTAGGCATGTAGCATACTTTAAATTGACTGCATCTAATTTAGAAACCCAGGATAAATTACTTCCACGTACCAGCCAAATATATTCCATAATGATTTGCAAAGATTCTACTATCACATTTACTTTTGCCCCCAGTATGGTCATTTTCAGGCAAGGCTTGACATTAAAATAGGATTCAACTGTAGTGTGGTTTTTTTTAACTTGTTGTAAGACTTCTTTAAAAATCCAGAAATATACAGTTATGACCTATGTTTATTTTACTAATGTACTCCGTCTATTTTTTCCCAGTATGTTAATCTTGGTCTGCTTTCATTCACTGTAAATACAGAGTGCTATGGTTAAACTCGTAGGAGACTTCTTACTGTTGCAACTCGGTCTCCTGAAACGTAACAATGAACAAGCTCTCCCAGGCAAGTTATACGAAAGTACAGACACTAAAGAGTCTATAAAACTCGAGTTTTTTCCCAACCTAGCTATGCCTTGCATTATGTAATAAAGGAAACACACACACACACACACACACACACAACACAAACACCTTACAGAAAATGTACAGTTTAACAGAAGAAAGACAATACCTGTAAAGCCCATTTTAACAGCAGGAACTACTGCAAAAGGGATCAAGGCTGGGGGGGCGGGGGGCAGGGGAAGGTGCGAAAAGGCTGTTCCACATCAATATTGCTGCTGAAGTATAACATTGCTTGTAAGTAAAACACACATAGAGGAAGGAAAAAGTAACTCCTCGGTTACAGTCACAAGTGCTGTTACGTAAAATAAAAATACCTAAGAAAAATGCTGCCTAGCGCATTCTGTCTTTACATGGAACGCACATGGAAAAGACACTGGGGTAGAGGATACACAGCATGTAATAGGAGGTCCTTAATTTCCAGTTTCTGGGCTGCTTTGTGAAATGCAGATTAAATTCACAAAACGTCCAAGTGTGCAATAATAATGTATTCACTTACAGTGCCAGACTTGTTTATATAATATCAGTGAGGAATAATCACCCATTTATTGCACTGATGATCTCCACAAGTTTCAAAACTCTGAGCACGCTTGAAACATGAACTTTTTTTTCAGCTCCTTATGAATGTTTAGACTAACTCCTTTCTCCTCTCCTTTTTAAACAACAAAGGACAACCCTTCTCCTGCTCCCTGTCCTCGCAGATCAGACCCTACCCAGATTTCAAGAAATGGGGGTAAATCCAAAGGCACAGCTGAGATTTCCCTTGCAAAATTTCCCACAGTGGATCCAGGCATGTATTTTTTAAATATAACCCAAAAAAATAAATCACTTGCACAATTAAAACAAAGAAACTTCTCAAAAATATCATTACTTACTGTTCACTGAGCATAATTTACTGAGTTTAAAAGTTTAAGGATTCCTCTCCTTTACATCCACAAGTGCTTTAAGCAGCCCCTAATACTGTATGCTGCTAAATATGACAATTAGGGCTGCTTTGGCATTTTGAAAAATATAAAGGTTCCAATGATCCTCATCATGCCTTAGGTCTGGTTTTTGGAGGTGCATAAACTGCAAAAACTTAGAATGATAATAGCAACAATTTGGTAAAGGAAAAAACAGACACCACCACCCCCCTCAAATGCTTCAGAAATACTGTATAAAGTCATTTTGACATGCCTACACAACTGGTTGTGGCAGCTTTCAGACATGATTCCTAATCACAAAAAAATGCTTCAAGGTTCTTTTAGAGAAAGCTTGCCGTTGGGAAGTTGATTTTGGCCAAGTGCCAAAATCATTGTGCAAAAGGGCCCTCATTACCAAGTCCATGGCAGCCCTTCAGTGCTGACAAAAAATGTGACCCAACAGGCTAAAGCAACAACTAAAATTAAAAAGTATGAGACAAAGACAACTTACTTAATATTCCTTCCATCGCCACATTAAACTTTTCCGTAATTAAACCCTTGTTAATTCAAAGCAGTTTTCAACTACTTTTAAATGATTGAACCAGGCAGTCTGTAACAGTTTGAAAGCTTTCCCTGTACATTCTCCCCAGCCACTCCACTTTTAGCAGCATTTGGGTCCGACAGCAGAACTTTCTGCCGTGTGCCTCTGCAAGAAACCCCCTCTCCAGAAAGAAGCGAGGCGCCCGAGCGTACTCCAGCAAAAAACTAAGCAGAACACTACAAGGATTTTTGCAAGCGTTAGAGGCACAGGAGGAGTGAAGAGGGGGGGAGGAGAGAAAGAGCTCAATACGCAGAAGCAGCTATTTCCTAAACTTTCTAAAAAGCTTATCAAAATGGGCATGCAAAACATTAAGCAATCACAATTAACAGTGCTCCTGACACCGCTATCCCATAAAAGCAGATTTGATACACCGGCCTTACCTAGATGTCGTCTGGCTTTTCTGTGGATCAAAAAGTTTCCTGCCTAAGCACAGAGATATTCTTTCACAAACCATAAAGGCCCCTTTTATTAATCCAGCACTGTAACAGCCTGCTTCTACACCACGTTGAGAGCAGGATGCGTCAGCTTTCGAGAGAAAAACAGTCTTAATACACAATTAGTGGCAGATTGTATAATAGAGGATTTATCCTAAAGAGTGAAAAGGCATTTTTTAAAAAGCGAAGAGGGTGCGGTCAGATGTTAGGCTATCCCTGAGAAAAGGGGCCTAGGCTGCACTGTACCTAAATACTAGCAGAAGCTTACTGGGAAGGGAGCCAATGGAATGACTTTGTTTGACCCAGCTGCCAATCTCTCCTGAAGCACTGCGCCAGACTAAACACTGACACTATTTTAACTCAAATCAGGCTACAGCAGCTGTTTGCTTTCCGGCTCTCAGCTATGCACCATGGGCCATGGTGACTCTGCACAGCACATATGATAGAGTTGGGGAACTTCTGCTAAATATGTTCCGTGTTTGGGCTGGTGGTATAGAAGCTTGGGGGTCTGCTGTTCTGCTATTTTTAAACATCTCTACCTCTC